>NW_025745108.1:0-100000 GCF_021184085.1 Oncorhynchus gorbuscha
TTCTGAAACGCTGTGTCTCCAGCTCACCTAGCGTACTAGAGCACCTGTAGCATACTCCTGGGCTACAATTACCCGGGCCCACGACCGGTCTGTCGATGTCACCGCATGAAGAGGAATAAACAGACTCACCCCATCGCGACGTCCCCCCAAAGGTTAACTCTCTAGCCCTCGCTATCTCCCTGCTTGCTAATTCGGCCTGCTAACGGCTAGCTTGTCTAGCCCGGGCCTACGAACTGTTAGCTTGTTAGCACAGGCCTGCTAACCATCTGAATCACTGCATCCCAAACACTCTGAACCCATTTACTTTCTATCTCTTTTTGATTTTTATTTTGTTTATACCTTCCGGAAACTTGCCTCACCCACTGTGGTACGGAATCGTTGTTACTTTTAATTTTAATTTTATTTTTATGACACACTCAAGAACCTCCAGACGCTAACCAGATAACTAGCTACAAGCTATTTAGTCATTGTTAGTTTAAAAAAAAAAAAAAAAAACCTGGATAACACTCGCCAGCCCAGCCCCCCTGCCCCATCCACCGCTGCCCCCTGGACACTGATCTCTTGGCTACATAGCTGACGCACACTGGACTGCCCATTAATCACGGTACTCCACTCTGCTTGTTTGTTTTATCTGTCGGCCCAGTTGCCTAGTCAACGCCATTTTACCTGCTGTTTGTTGTGCTAGCTGATTAGCCTCGCCCACTGTTTTTAGCTAGCTTTCTCAATTCAACACCTGTGACTACTGTATGCCTCGCTGTATGTCTCTCTCAAATGTCAATATGCCTTGTATACTGTTGTTCAGGTTAGTTATCATTGTTTTAGTTCACAATGGAGCCCCTAGATCCACTCTGCATACCCCTGTTACCTCCCTTGTCCCACCCCCACACATGCGGTGACATCACCCATTACAACCAGCATGTCCAGAGATACAACCTCTCTCATCATCACCCAGTGCCTGGGCTTACCTCCGCTGTACCCGCACCCCACCATACCCCTGTCTGCGCATTATGCCCTGAATATATTCTACCATGCCCAGAAACCTGCTCCTCTTATCCTCTGCCCCCAACGCTCTAGGCGACCAGTTTTGATAGCCTTTAGCCGTACCCTCATACTACTCCTTCTCTGTTCCGCGGGTGATGTGGAGGTAAACCCAGGCCCCGCATGTCCCGAGGTACCCTCATTTGTTGACTTCTGTGATCGAAAAAGTCTTGGTTTTATGCATGTCAACATCAGAAGCCTCCTCCCTAAGTTTGTTTTACTCACTGCTTTAGCACACTCTGCTAACCCTGATGTCCTTGCCGTGTCTGAATCCTGGCTCAGGAAGGCCACCAAAAATTCAGAGATTTCCATATCCAACTATAACATCTTCCGTCAAGATAGAACTGCCAAAGGGGCGGAGTCGCAGTCTACTGCAGAGATAGCCTGCAAAGTAATGTCATACTTTCCAGGTCCATACCCAAACAGTTTGAACTACTAATTTTGAAAATTACTCTCTCCAGAAACAAGTCTCTCACTGTTGCCGCCTGCTACCGACCCCCCTCAGCTCCCAGCTGTGCCCTGGACACCATTTGTGAATTGATCGCCCCCATCTAGCTTCAGAGTTCGTTCTGTTAGGTGACCTAAACTGGGATATGCTTAACACCCCGGCAGTCCTACAATCTAAGCTAGATGCCCTCAATCTCACTCAAATCATCAAGGAACCCACCAGGTACAACCCTAACTCTGTAAACAAGGGCACCCTCATAGACGTCATCCTGACCAACTGGCCCTCCAAATATACCTCTGCTGTCTTCAACCAGGATCTCAGCGATCACTGCCTCATCGCCTGTATCCGCCACAGAGCCGCAGTCAAACGACCACCCCTCATCACTGTCAAACGCTCCCTAAAACACTTCTGTGAGCAGGCCTTTCTAATCGACCTGGCCCGGGTATCCTGGAAGGACATTGACCTCATCCCGTCAGTTGAGGATGCATGGTCATTCTTTAAAAGTAACTTCCTCATCATTCTAGATAAGCATGCTCCGTTCAAAAAATGCAGAACCAAGAACAGATACAGCCCTTGGTTCACTCCAGACCTGACTGCCCTCGACCAGCACAAAAACATCCTGTGGCGGACTGCAATAGCATCGAATAGCCCCCGTGATATGCAACTGTTCAGGGAAGTCAGGAACCAATACACGCAGTCAGTCAGGAAAGCTAAGGCCAGCTTCTTCAGGCAGAAGTTTGCATCCTGTAGCTCCAACTCCAAAAAGTTCTGGGACACTGTGAAGTCCATGGAGAACAAGAGCACCTCCTCCCAGCTGCCCACTGCACTGAGGCTAGGAAACATGGTCTCCACCGATAAATCCATGATTATCGAAAACTTCAATAAGCACTTCTCAACAGCTGGCCATGCCTTCCGCCTGGCTACTCCAACCTCGGCCAACAGCTCCGCCCCCCCCGTAGCTCTTCACCCAAGCCTCTCCAGGTTCTCCTTTACCCAAATCCAGATAGCAGATGTTCTGAAAGAGCTGCAAAACCTGGACCCGTACAAATCAGCTGGGCTTGACAATCTGGACCCGCTATTTCTGAAACTATCTGCCGCCATTGTCGCAACCCCTATTACCAGCCTGTTCAACCTCTCTTTCATATCGTCTGAGATCCCCAAGGATTGGAAAGCTGCCGCAGTCATCCCCCTCTTCAAAGGGGGAGACACCCTGGACCCAAACTGTTACAGACCTATATCCATCCTGCCCTGCCTATCTAAGGTCTTCGAAAGCCAAGTCAACAAACAGGTCACTGACCATCTCGAATCCCACCGTACCTTCTCCGCTGTGCAATCTGGTTTCCGAGCCGGTCACGGGTGCACCTCAGCCACACTCAAGGTACTAAACGATATCATAACCGCCATCGATAAAAGACAGTACTGTGCAGCCGTCTTCATCGACCTCGCCAAGGCTTTAGACTCTGTCAATCACCATATTCTTATCGGCAGACTCAACAGCCTCGGTTTTTCGGATGACTGCCTTGCCTGGTTCACCAATTACTTTGCAGACAGAGTTCAGTGTGTCAAATCGGAGGGCATGCTGTCCGGTCCTCTGGCAGTCTCTATGGGGGTGCCACAGAGTTCAATTCTTGAGCCGACTCTTTTCTCTGTGTATATCAATGATGTTGCTCTTGCTGCGGGCGATTCCCTGATCCACCTCTACGCAGACGACACCATTATATACTTTATACACTATATACTTTCGGCCCGTCATTGGACACTGTGCTATCTAACCTCCAAACGAGCTTCAATGCCATACAGCACTCCTTCCGTGGCCTCCAACTGCTCTTAAACGCGAGTAAAACCAAATGCATGCTTTTCAACCGATCGCTGCCTGCACCCGCATGCCCGACTAGCATCACCACCCTGGATGGTTCCGACCTTGAATATGTGGACATCTATAAGTACCTAGGTGTCTGGCTAGACTGCAAACTCTCCTTCCAGACCCACATCAAACATCTCCAATCGAAAATCAAATCAAGAGTCGGCTTTCTATTTCGCAACAAAGCCTCCTTCACTCACGCTGCCAAGCTTACCCTAGTAAAACTGACTATCCTACCGATCCTCGACTTCGGCGATGTCATCTACAAAATGGCTTCCAACACTCTACTCAGCAAACTGGATGCATTCTATCACAGTGCCATCCGTTTTGTCACTAAAGCACCTTATACCACCCACCACTGCGACTTGTATGCTCTAGTCGGCTGGCCCTCACTACATATTCGTCGCCAGACCCACTGGCCTCAGGTCATCTACAAGTCCATGCTAGGTAAAGCTCCGCCTTATCTCAGTTCACTGGTCACGATGGCAACACCCATCCGTAGCACGCGCTCCAGCAGGTGTATCTCACTGATCATCCCTAAAGCCAACACATCATTTGGCCGCCTTTCGTTCCAGTACTCTGCTGCCTGTGACTGGAACGAATTGCAAAAATCGCTGAAGTTGGAGACTTTTATCTCCCTCACCAACTTCAAACATCAGCTATCCGAGCAGCTAACCGATCGCTGCAGCTGTACATAGTCTATAGGAAAATAGCCCACCCATTTTCACCTACCTCATCCCCACAGTTTTTATTTATTTATTTTTCTGCTCTTTTGCACACCAATATCTCTACCTGTACATGACCATCTGATCATTTATCACTCCAGTGTTAATCTGCAAAACTGTATTATTCGCCTACCTCCTCATGCCTTTTGCACACATTGTATATAGACTGCCCATTTTTTTCTACTGTGTTATTGACTTGTTAATTGTTTATTCCATGTGTAACTCTGTGTTGTCTGTTCACACTGCTATGCTTTATCTTGGCCAGGTCGCAGTTGCAAATGAGAACTTGTTCTCAACTAGCCTACCTGGTTAAATAAAGGTGAAATAAAAAAAAAAAAAAAAAAAGTTGATTAGGATGATATCTATGAGGGTGCCCGTGTTTAAGGCTTTGGGGGGTACCTGGTAGGTTAATTTATAATTTGAGTGAGATTGAGGGCATCAAGTTTAGATTGTAGGATGGCTGGGGGGCAATCAGTTCACATATGGTGTCCAGAGCACAGCTGGGGGCAGAGGGTGGTCTATAGCAGGCGGCAACGGTCAGAGACTTGTTTTTAGAGAGGTGGATTTTTAGAAGTAGAAGTTCAAATTGTTTGGTACAGACCTGGATAGTAGGACAGAACTCTGCAGGCTATCTTTGCAGTAGATTGCAACACCGCCCCCTTTGGCAGTTCTATCTTGTCTGAAAATGTTGTAATTTGGAATTAAAATTTCAGAATTTTTGGTGGTCTTCCTAAGCCAGGATTCAGACACAGCTAGAACATCCGGGTTGGCAGAGTGTGCTAAAGCAGTGAATAGAACAAACTTAGGGAGGAGGCTTCTAATGTTAACATGCATGAAACCAAGGCTATTACGGTTACAGAAGTCATCAAAAGAGAGGGCATGGGGAATAGGAGTGGAGCTAGGCATTGCAGGGCCTGGATTCACCTCTACATCGCCAGAGGAACATAGGAGGAGAAGAATAAGGGTACGGCTAAAAGCAATAAGAATTGGTCGTCTATAACGTCTGGAACAGAGAGTAAAAGGAGGTTTCTGGGGGCGATAAAATAGCATCAAGGTATAATGTACAGACAAATGTATGGTAGGATGTGAATACAGTGGAGGTAGACCTAGGTATTGAGTGATGAAGAGAGAGATATTGTCTCTAGAAACATCATTGAAACTAGGAGATGTCATTGCATGTGTGGGTGGTGGAACTAATAAATTGGATAATGTATAGTGAGCAGGACTAGAGGCTCTACAGTGAAATAAGCCAATAAACACTAACCAGAACAGCAATGGACAAGACATATTGACATTAAGGAGAGGCATCCTTAGTCGAGTGATCAAAAGAGTCCAGAGAGTGGAGTGGTTGGTTTCGGGGTCAAGGCGATTTAGACAGCTAGCCAGGAAATCGGTAGCAAGCTAGCATAGGAAGGGGGTCTGTTGGTAGCCACCTCTTGCGTTCCGTCAGTAGATTAGTGGGGTTCCGTGTGGTAGAGGGAATTAGTCCAAATCACACAACAACAAAAATAAAATAAAAACAATAGATATAGTTATAGAGGCCCAAGAATAAACATAATAATAATAATAAAAATAAATAAATTGTCCGATTGTCTATTCTGAGAGCTGCCGGTAAGACAGCTAATGGTTAGCAGGCCGCAGATGGGCGTTCAGGTAACGTCGAGACGGAGGAGCCAGCCGGATCTCCTTCGGGTAGACAACGTCGTTAGTCCAGTTGTGAAGGCCCGGTGGGGCTCCGCGTAGGCAGTAAAACGGGTCCGGATAGGTGACTGCAGCCCAGGAGTGATTGACGGAGCTCAAGAGTGATTTACGGAGCTGGCTAGCTCCGGAGTAATTGATGTTTGCTCCGGAATCGACGAGAGCAGATAGACACACGGATAGCAGCTGGCTAGCTGTGAGATCCGGGAATGAATGTCCAGAGAGCAGTTGAAATCCAAGGACACGGAGAGAAAAATTGATCCGGTATGTTCCGTTCCGAGCCGCGCTGCGCCGTACAAAACTGGCGATAGATTTTCAAGCTAAAGGATAGCTGATGACCACAAACCGTGGTTAGCTGAATACTAACGATTTGCCAGTAAAGAAGCTAACTAGCTTCTGAACTAGCTTCTGATTAGCTTCTAGCTAGCTCCTGGCTAGCTTCTGGCTAGCTTCTTGGAGTTTCTGGCTAGCTTCTGGCTAGCTTCTTGGAGGATTGCAGATTTGAGGTAAATAATACTTATTTATAAATATAAATTGGTGAGGCGGGTTGCAGGAGATTGTTTTGAAGATGAGTTGATGGAAAAAAAAAAATGTACATGAAAAAAAGTTGTTTTGAAGATGAGACTTAGATGGAAAATCGAAGATGGTGAAAACAGAATTGTCCTCCTGTGGTCCCAAAAGATATGCTTTTAGGACTAAAGACAATCACATGGTGTTGAAAGCCAAAGGCGTGACTCAAAACTTTGAAAATGCCCAGCGTGTAAACTTGGAATCATAAACGAGCGGAATAGTGACTTGGAGATTTTGAGCTCCTACAAAAAATTATTAGGGATAAAAAGGGCTTCCATCTAAGGAATGCCGCACTTACTAAAAGATTCAGGGTAGTCTATGACAAGAGCCTGCTTTTGCCTGACGGGACCACATTGCCCTTTGGCTACTGACTTATGTTATAAGCGCCAGTGTGTCTTAAAGCTTAAGATATAATGACTGCTGTAGAATGTTTTGACCCCCGGTTGCAACTACCATTTTCGGCCTTAATCGCAGGCCCCTCCAATAGTGGTAAAACTTGTTTTGTAAAAAGTATTTGAGAATTCTGAACATGTGTTATCTCAGAAGCCTGACAATATTGTGTGGTGTTATTCATGTTCATCAACCTTTGTATGACGAACAGTTGAAGAAAATAAAAATCAAGTTTGTTGAAGGAATACCTGAATCCCTATCTGATGATGAACTTTTACCTCGTCATAAAAACAATCTGCTGGTTTTGGACGATATGCTATTTGCAGGTAGCGAACATCCTGAAATTGCACAAGCTTTTACCCAATATACTCATCATAGAAACCTGTCCGTGCTTTACTTGGTGCAGAATGTGTTTCACCAAGGTGTTAAAAAACCCTAGAGACAAACTACAAATTAACACTCTAGCTCAGCAGATGTACCCGGGAAGGAAATCCTACTTTATGGAGAGCTATGAGGATGCTACCATTTTCTTATTTAATCGTGGATTTAAAAGCAAATACTCCAGAACACCTGAGTCTCCGAACCGGCCTGTTCCCATGGGAGTGGCCGGCTGCTTACATTCCTAAAAAGTAACCGCTATGTCTCTGCGTTTAAAAATTAACCTGCCCCTCTTGAGAAGCCCAGTTGAGAGAACGGAAGGCCACCTTGGGTCACTGTTCTTCAGATCTCATATTATCCCTATGTGAGATTGCTTTGAATCTTCTCAAAGGACACATTCCACTCACCCTGACCCAATTTAAAAAAATTGAGACCAAAGACCGCAATCAAACTCTTTGCCAATAAAAGGGCCAATCTTCAAAAGAAAATACATATCATACAACAATCTGGGGGATTTCCTCTGCCTTTGCTAACTATAGCTGTGCCGTTCATCACCAGCCTTATTGCTGCCCGACGTGGGGGTTTAACACAGAGGGTGATGGCAAATAAAATGTACTTGGTGCCTCAACAAGAGTTGGATAGACTTAAAAACAAATGCAGGGTCCTGAAAATATCAGACAAACAGCGGAAGATGATTTGGATACGGGCATGAAGGATATTTTGAACCGAAAAGGATTGAACCCCTATGATAAGGTCCAAAAATACACAAACCGCTTGCAAAGGTATTTGGCCTTGGTATTATTATTATTATTATTTAAAACAAGGTGAGAGAGAGACCAACTATTTAATGCTTTCCCTACCGGACCCTTTAAAAGATGATGCTCCTAGCGAGAGCCAAGCCCCTGTAATGCCTGTACCTGCGATCTTACTGGCTGAAGATAAAGATAGGCATGACATGTTGACATATGTTCCGGCACGTAACAGGAAAAATGTTAGATACATTATGAACAAGATAAAAGACTCAATGGGGACCTCTACTTGGAATGACAAAGGATAGTTTATCCTTCAGTGTGCTGTTGTCAAGGGTTCACATATGCTTGACTTGCTTAAAAGTACCACGGCAGCCCACAAGGTTGCTGATGACAGAAGACCTCCCGGGTTACGTTTTTGGACGTCAAACACTTGACATTTTTGGAAGTTGAACAACTTGAGCACTTCAACTCAGCTTTTATTGTCATGTGTGCATACATCTATGGGTGGTGGACTCTTCTACCAACTACAGGACCACAAATATTTCCTTGTATATTTGTATATAGCTATGAACTGTAATAGTGCTCTGGTATAGAATGTTTTGGCTCTACGTTTGACTGTTAAGTAATTGTTGTGCATTCAGTGCAGTTAACAATTCGGGTCCGGTATGTTAGAGCCGATTTGGACATATTTGTATAAAAGACAGAACATACAGAGCTCCATGTGTGTTTGTTTAAATATATATGATAAAATATTAGGTACGTCCCTTTATGATTTATATTTACCTGATTGAGATATATTCCTTTGTTATTCGTGTAACTTAGTTTTTGGCCCCGTCTCTGGCCCATTCATTGTACTGTGGTAAGTGTGTTAGGATAAAGGCAGGAAGTTGGGCCTTCGGGTGTAGGGGGGAAGAGGAGTCCTAGCTAGACGCTGGAGCGATATAGTCTTTTGACCATACAGACATACAAACAGGTGATATTGTGTATTTTTCACGTCAAGTAATCTATGCTTTAAGTTGATTGGAGAATCATTTTTTTGTTAGATATAAGAATAATAAACATTTTTGTTGCATCATATCCCTGGATCTCATTGAATGTTTTGGCCGTTTGGAGACTCTGAATGTGGACTCCATGGGTAACGAAACAACCCCACTTTCAGGCTAGGGCAGTGGCTATGGTCAAGAGGAAAGGAAGCCACTACATTTGGATATGTAATTTTAGGCGAAAATTGAAAAAAAAGGATCTGATCCTTCAGAGGTTAATACACAATGTACCAGTGTCAATGGATGCAGTGTTGTACTCCTTTCAGAAACTGCAAGTTGTAATGTACCATGTAAAAACACTGTTTATATGCTTCTGGGTCTTGATCAAAGAGGACGTTATCACCAACAGGCACGAGCACAAATAGGGCTCTTCCTGTGCAGAGCACATGCCCCTTTGCCCTTCCAGTCTCCAAAGTGTTATACCCCCCCAAAAATGTTTTGTTCAGGACCCACTTGAGGGCACAAGTCATCATGATGTCACCCACCACCCCGTCCATTGGTTGCGCCTGTTGATCTGGGCTGTAAGGAGCTCGTGCGCGCCCGGTTGTGCCTGTTTCTCGGTCAGGTCATGGCTAGAATTATACATCTTTTGTCAAGTGAATGTGAAAACGTCTATATTTTTGCGTTTTAGTTAACCCTAATCTTAACCTAATTCTCCTGACCTGCTACGTTAATTCTCCTAACCTGCTGCGTAAATTCTACTAACCTGCTACGAAAAGTCAAATCTGACAAAAGCTGTATACAATCTAGTCAAAACCCTGTCTGCCTTGCATGGCTTGATAGATGCAGTCACCGGTTGAATGTGTGTAGCTAACTACCTAGTTCAAATGTCAACAGTACTGCCACAGCAGCATAACATTTGATTAACACTTGATTTAGCCTACATCATCATCAATATTCGGTCTGGTTGGATGAGAGAGGCAGAAAGACAGAGAGGAGCAGATGCATCAATGACCCAGCCACACATCTCCATCCCATTTTCAGTCGGGTGTTGAACATATGTGTCAGGGCAGCAGGAACATACTGCAGGTAGTTTACACTTTACCTAACCACCATATACTAAAATACCCACACAAGCCACTAGCCAGCCAGCTAGCCATATACCATTAAATTAGAAGATTATGAATATTATATTATATTATGAAATTATTATTTGATACAATAATTTAAGATAAACAACAATTAGTAAAATAAATTGAGCTAGCAGATTTACATGAATCAGAAACATCAATGATCAGCTGATACCCTCATTTCCTGATGTTAATCATGTGTTTAGGAGGCAGTGTAACTAGCTTGCTTACAATTTGCAATGATGAGTAAAAAAAAAAAACTCACTGCAGAGGCATTTGGTAGCGAGGGAGCGAGATAAATACTGTAGTAAAGAGAATAAATGTATAAAAGATCAAACTTTTTTTTAAACCTTTACTCAACTAGGCAAGTCAGTTAAGAACACATTCTTATTTTCAATGACAGCCTGTTCAGGGGCAGAATGACAGGTTTGTACCTTGTCAGCACTGGGATTTGAACTTGCAACCTTTCGGTTACTAGTCCAATGCTCTAACCACTAGGCTACCCTGCCGCCCCAAAATGATCGAACCTCATATTTTAACTTTACTTCCCATACATTGATTGGGCTCTATGTTACTTTAACATGCGGGTTGGGTTTAAGTTAAAGATGACTGAGATGCAATACAGTGAGGTACGTACACTACAGTCTTAGCATCTGTGGTTCTACAAAGGCATGCTAAGTAGCAGCTAACGAGGATGCATGGCACACAAGATCGTACATATGATTTACACTCTGCATGCAGGCACATATGCTGAAGGCCAGAAAATTATTGTTTGAGTCTCAGTTTTTGAGTTGAGACCCAAACATTTATATTAATATGAATAATGCCAATCACCACATTCCCATATGTATAGAATGCATCCGGAAAGTATTCAGACCCCTTAACTATTTCCAAATTTTGTAAGTTACATTTAAAAAAAAAAATCCTCATCAATCTACACACAATTGCCCATAATGACAAAGCGAAACAGGATTTTAAAATGTTTGCAAATGTATTAAAAAATACATATATATCTTATTTACAAATGTATTCAGACCCTTTGCTATGAAACCGCAATTGAGCTCAGGTGCATCCTGTTTCTATTGATCATCCTTGATGTTTATACAACTTGATTGAAGTCCATCTGTGGCAAATTCAATTGATTGAACATGATTTGGAAAGGCACACACCTGTCTATATAAGGTTACACAGTTGACAGTGCATGTCAGAGCAAAAACCAAGCCATGATGTTGAAGGAATTGTCCGTAGAAATCCAAGACAGGATTGTGTCTAGCTACAGATCTGGAGACCTAGACATTTCTGCAGCACTGAAGGTCCCCAAGAGCACAGTGGCTTCCATCATTCTTAAATGGAAGAAGTTTGGAACCACCAAGACTCTTTTAAGAGCAGGCCGCCAGGCAAAACTGAGAAATCAGAGGAGAAGGGCCTTGGTCGGGGAGGTGACCAAGAACCCGATGGTCACTCTGACAGAGCTTCAGAGTTCCTCTGTGGAGATGGGAGAACCTTCCAGAAGGACAACCATCTCTGGTAGCAGAGGGAAGCCACTCCTCAGTAAAAGGCACATGACAGCCCACTTGGAGTTTGCCAAAAGGCACCTAAAGGATTCTCAGACCATGAGAAACAAGATTCTCTGGTCTGATGAAACCAAGATTGAACTCTTTGGCCAAAATGCTGTGCAGCGACGCTCCCCATCCAACCTGAAAGAACTTGAGAGGATCTGCAGCGAAGAATCTGAGAACTCCCCAAATACAGCAGTGCCAAGCTTGTAGTGTCATACCCAAGAATACTTGAGGCTGTAATCGTTGCCAAAGGTGCTTCAACAAACTACTGAGTAAAGTGTCTGCATACTTATGTAAATGTGATATTTCAGTTGTTGTTTTTTTAAGACATTTGCAAAAATTTCTAAAAAACTGTTTTTGCTATGTCATGATGGGGTATTGGGTGTAGATTGATGAAGAAAAAAACTATTAAATACATTTTAGAATAAGGCTGTAACGTAACAAAAATGTGGAAAAAGTCAAGGGGTCTGAATACTTTCTGAATGCACTGTAAATAATTTCAGTTAATAATTTCAGTTAATAAGGTTTTCACAGATGAAGTCCAGAACTCTTTTTTTAGTTGATAACATCCTCAAAATGAATACACAGAGAAGCAAAGGCCCGGCTGTGTTAGAGAAGAGCCTTGTAGTGCCAGGCTCCTTTAACATAATCAGCATGACATGGAATGACTCTTGACAAGTTACTATGTTGTTGAGAGCAGAAGTGCTCTTGGCCTTTTCAGCTCTACATGACCATTACCCTGGCCACTCGACAGTTCCTAACAACTTCTCCTCAACTAATGGAACCTGTTTTATTGCATATATGGATGGCTGTATGTAAGCTCCTTTTTGGTCTTCTGTGAAGTGGCTGAGCCTATGTATTATTTATATGTTTGATTGACAGCTTGGGGCCATATGTCTGAGTCTCCGACAGAGTTTGTCTACAGATCAGACTGTGCTGAATCATCGACAGATTGCCAAAGCACTGAATAATACTGATCCAAGTTTCCCCTGAACAGACAAACAGCCTTTTTCCCTGAAACATGTCTGGGTGACATTTCTGTGCACTAAACAACCATATTACCATAATACTTTCAGTGGGATGTAATGGAAAACATCTTGTTTTATGATGCCAATGACAATAGCAGCAATACACTACAGAGAAGAGTGATTATGTGATGCACGCTATGAAATTGTAGGCCCCCAATCTATTTGATGTTATGGATGATTTTGTCAAGATGTCACCACGTTTTGTATCCTACAGACGATGTTAAAGCGGACCCAAACTAATACCTATATGTTTTACAACCTGTCAAATCCAGATGTTCAAATATTCAGAGGGTGTGGGTGTTATAAGAAACAGTTTAATGAGCATGCAGAAATACTAGGTAGATATTATTTCACAGACCAGACCTTTTAAATAAACACCTTTCCCTGCTCATCAATAACAAGGCATTTTCTGTTTCAACTGATTTTCTTTATCTTCAGACTAAATATTATATTTTTCGTTATAGCCACACGTGTTTAGTAGGTCCAACATTACACTTTTCTTTTTATTTATTTCTCTCTATCCTTATGTTATTTTCTGTTAGGTAGCAGGACTAAAGACTTGATAGGAAAGGCTGACAGATTTACTGTTTAGCCACCTCTGATCAGAAAATTACATCTAAATAAGATTTTTCTATGAGAGACGACCACAGTTGTTGATGATATACGTTGGTCAGAAAACCCTGGGAAAGTGTGTTTTTAACCAAAAAGCATCTCTGTCTCACTTGTTTTACATTCTTAACAGGGTCTTTTGTCAGCTCTTTAGATATCTCTGTCGTTCAGAAAGAGGGGAATATACTGATAGGACATGTTTAGGCCACGCTAAAGAAAATTCCCCCTGAAGGAGTGCAGAAGGGATTTCATCTAGTTCCAATGGTCTGCCTGCCACACCGACCACCACACATGGCAGACAGGTGAAAAACCTTACAGGTTTATTTGCTGCTGTTCACTAATTGATTTTAAATTGACCTTAGGTAACAAGAGTAGATTACACTTATTATAACTGAGTGAGGCCACAGTTCAACAAGCCTTTATTTGATTGAATTGCATTGTTTAATTCCCCTATCAAGTGTGACAAAATAATACTCTGCTGTCACTGAGAAGCTTGGCATGATTACCCTCATACAAATAACTAGAAGATGGGCGAGGGCTAGTCTCACCGATTGGTTGTCAGATAGCATCTTGTCATCCATTGCAGTTTAGTATGTGTAATATTCTATCAATTGTTCTATAGCTATGAGGTAATCCCTTGTTTTCCTCAAATAGCACCTTTAAATCCTAATACAAATGTAGCCTGCTGTATAGGACACCACGATGTCTTGCCAAGTAGGCCGACATTTACAATGCAGCTGCACCTGGAAGCATTGGATGTCCTTTTGATACTGTATGTTGCTTTTCTACAACACACTTCTCTCCTTATCCTAATGGTCTCATATATTTTCTTCCGACTGTCAGAAACCTCATGTTGAGGGGTGGGATACCTTTCACTATTGCTTTATTGCTGTGAGTGGGCTTTGGGGACTGTATCTGCCTCACGCTTTGTGTACGAGCAAATTTAATTACAGGGGCTTTTGAATTCCTAACTTAATTCTGAAAGAATTTCAAAATGTACCGTTCCCTTATGGTCGCAGAAGACATGTTTAGCACTTTTGATACATCTGGCACGTGAATAGACTACCTTCTGTAGTAAACACAGTGAAGTAGTAGGAGCCAGTATTGTGGCTTAGTATTCTGTTAACATAAACATGTTTCCTGTGTGGATTTAAAGCCGGTGTAAGAGGCTATGAGAAGAGAATAAATCAAGACTGGTATCAGGGCTCAGCGTATAACCTCAACAGCAAAAAAGGATGATGTATGATTGTGATTGTAAGCTCATGGCAATCCATAAAATATCTGGATATAATCATCTTTGTTGTAATGGAACAGGGCTTTGTGGAAGCGCTGAGCTGAGTATCACCAGCCGAGCGTTGAAATGGATTCAGCCACATCCCTGGTTTCAGAGTGGGGATTCTGTGTTTAAACAACCAGAGCCTATCAGTAGCCCGGAATCACAGAGCAACATGCAACGCTGCAGACATGAGATACAGAACTGAGCTCTCATTTTCACTCCCAGTCCCCTTGTGCATGTGTATGTGACAATTCTGCATTCTTTGTGTGTGTGTGTGTGTGTGTGTGTGTGTGTGTGTGTGTGTGTGTGTGTGTGTGTGTGTGTGTGTGTGTGTGTGTGTGTGTGTGTGTGTGTGTGTGTGTGTGTGTGTGTGTGTGTGTGTGTGTGTGTGTGTGTGTGTGTGTGTGTGTGTGTGTGTGTGTGTGTGTTAAATTCATGCTGAGGCATATGTGTTGTGAAAAGCAATTTGAGATTAGAGTGCTGTGGCTACCTTTTAAACTAGCCAGGGTTGTAATTGAAGCTGGCCCTGGGCTTACCGTAGGGTAAGTCAAAGCAGCTGTGTCTCAAATGCAGTCTCTACTACAGCCTCTGAATCACCAAGCACTGAGACTCACAAGGATCAACATTCTCTTACCTATGTTAAAACAGCCATTTGATGCCGGAGATGTAGTAAGCATCAAGTAGAATACAGATTGATCTGTTTTATTGTGTTGATGGAGGACTATCATTTCTAGTATCACTCAAGAATGGGACAATTTCATTCAGGTTAATGCGTGTGGTTGGATTACCCTCAGAAATATCAATGACTGAAACAGATTGGCTTAACCTAGACATACCATTCAATAAGTTGGTCTCTACTCCATGCATTTACCTTTGTGATGAAGCTGGCGGGCTTTACTATGTCTGTCACAGGCGTTATTGAGACTGCTTTAACCTTGGATACCTTCAATCCCAGTGTATCTTTTGAAGGTTCTGTTCTATTCATTTCATTGCACCACAGGGCTTTGCATTATTTGGCATTGCTGTTTTGAGCACCTGGGTCCAATATGGCCAACCCCGGTGTGATAATCAATAGCCATTTACTGGCCAGTGTGTAAATCGGTGTGTGGCCGTGATTGAGTCGTCCTCCTGGCTTAAAGGGCAGATTGCAGAATAAGGTGGCTGTTATACATTCTGATTTGCTTCATCTTCCCAACTTAAAGTCCCACTACGACATGTAACTTTACTTTTGTATTCTGGGAGACATTTGACCTATGTGATGTCGGACAAGCGTTCGGAAAAGAGGCGTAAAGAGGAGCACTACACGAGCAGGAGTGAAGCCACTGTCCACATTAGATGATAAAGAATATTTTGGCACTCAGAATAAAGCCATTTTATCATCTGCCCATATCCTATGATTTCTTTATTCTGTATCAGCAAATAAATATAAATATACAGAGCGCAGGCTTTTAGCATCGCCACTTTTACACCCTTTCTGGCTTACCGCTACTTGCTAACCACTTGCAGCCTTGAAACACATCACTTATTATTTTATATATATTTTTTTACCTTTATTAGGAGATCAGCACATTAGCATTTCTACACAAGATCAAGATAAACCTTTACCATCATAGTAGAAACTGAACATCTATAACCAAACTGGCTAAAACTCTGTTGTTGGCCGATGGTAGCTATAGCTAGCCACATGCTAATCTGATTGCTACAACTAGCAGCAATAAATCCATGTATAGTTACGAAAACAAACATTGTTTACCATGATATCCTGAAAGGTATATTGGCCCATAAAGATCTGGCAGTTCAGCAAAAATAAAGATATACCTTGAAATAAACTTGGGGTGACAGGTAGCCTAGTGGTTAGAGTGTTGGGCCAGTAACTGAAAGGTTGCTAGATTGAATCCCAGAGCAGACAAGATAAAAATGTGTTGTTCTTCTCCTGATCAAGGAAGTTAACCCACTGTTCCTAGGCCATCATTGTAAACAAGATTTTGTTCTTAACTGACTTGCCTGTAAATAAAAAAACAATGACATTAATCTGATTGGTAATGTATTTGACCATTCATTTTTGAAAAATGTGCAGCATTCTGTTGATGGAGTTGTTGTAGCTAGCTAGCTTATTCCATCCCCCAACACCATGCTAGATCCATGTGAGTGGGCTTTTTCATTTTCTATGGCCCGGTGCACATAGATAGCTGGCTATCTTCACTTTTTATAATCTACTAGCAATAACATGACAAAACTCTTTGGGCCTTTTAGTACCTACTTTTCCAATTCAACTCCATCACCGAAGCCACCCACTGTAGTGCTGTCAACAATTACCATACATCACCAAACCATGTAGATCAGATTAGAAAACCATCAACCTGCCCCCGCCCCCTTTGGAATCCAGATCAATAAGAAGGAAACCCTGTTCGGACATACTAACCTTTTTTATTAATTTTTTATTTAACCTTTATTTAACCAGGTAGGCAAGTTGAGAACAAGTTCTCATTTACAATTGCGACCTGGCCAAGAAAAAGCAAAGCAGTTCGACACATACAACAACACAGAGTTACACATGAAGTAGAACAAACATACAGTTAGTTAATAATACAATCGAAAAATAAGTATATATACAATGTGAGCAAATGAGGTGAGATAAGGGAGGTAAAGGCAAAGCAAAGGCCATGGTGATGAAGTAAATACAATATAGCAAGTAAAACACTGGAATGGTAGGTTTGCAGTGGAATAATGTGCAAAGTAGAGATAGAAATAATGATGCGCAAAGGAGCTAAATAAATAAATACAGTAGGGGGAGAGGTAGTTGTTTGGGCTAAATTATAGATGGGCTATGTACAGGTGCAGTAATCTGTGAGCTGCTCTGACAGCTGGTGCTTAAAGCTAGTGAGGGAGATAAGTGTTTCCAGTTTCAGAGATTTTTGTAGTTCGTTCCAGTCATTGGCAGCAGAGAACTGGAAAGAGAGGCGGCCAAAGGAAGAATTGGTTTTGGGGGTGACCAGAGAGATGTACCTGCTGGAGCGCGTGCTACAGGCGGGTGCTGCTATATTGACCTGCAAGCTAAAAAAGGGAGCACTTTACCTAGCAGGGTCTTGTAGATGACCTGGAGCCAGTGGGTTTGGCGACGAGTATGAAGTGAGGGCCAGCCAACGAGAGTACAGGTCGCAGTGGTGGATAGTATATGGGGCTTAGGTGACAAAACAGATTGCACTGTGATAGACTGCATCCAATATATTGAGTAGGGTATTGGAGGCTATTTTTTAAATGACATCGCCGAAGTCGAGGATTGGTAGGATGGTCAGTTTTACAAGGGTATGTTTGGCAGCATGAGTGAAGGATGCTTTGTTGCGAAATAGGAAGCCAATTCTAGATTTAACTTTGGATTGGAGATGTTTAATGTGAGTCTGGAAGCAGAATTTACAGTCTACCCATACACTTAGGTATTTGTAGTTGTCCACATAAGTCAGAACCGTCCAGAGTAGCGATGTTGGACGAGCGGGCAGGTGCAGGCAGCGATCGGTTGAAGAGCATGCATTTAATTTTAATTGTATTTAAGAGCAATTGGAGGCCACGGAAGGAGAGTTTTATGGCATTGAAACTCATAACCTACCCATCAACCTACATATTCCATCCCGCACCACCCTCCTGTGTCTGTCCTCTTGTGCCAGCACCAAGCTGAAATTTACTGTAGGTGGACATTTACTACGAAGTTCTAGGGGGATGTTTCCATTACAAAGAGTATTGCCCCTTTAAAAGAAGCTCAGTCAGCTCTCTCGGTAGTTATTCTAATAAGGGCTCCCAAAGTCTATAAAAGGACCTTTCATTACCTTTGAGAACAGCACTTATTCTTTAATGAGGAAGTACTTTGAACATTTCTCTGTACAACTGTATGGCAGAGGGTGGTTTATCCTTAATCCAGTTGATCGGAACATTAGTTTTTGATAAATGTAATTCAAATTGTGAAAATAGAAGTGTCTATATATACATATATATATATATATATATATATACACAACATATATATATATATTTTTAATGGATTATTAGCAATCTATGTTGTTATATTTATGGAAAGATATTGTGTAACCTGTCCTTCAGATCACACCCGTGGGATTCAAAGATACGCTCTTTTAGATAGGAGCTGATTGGAGGGGAAAAAAGGCTAGTAAAGAAGTGTGCCAATAAAAGTATTGTTGATATGTTGATGTGCCTATTAAGTATCCTGCGAGTGTCCAATTTGTAAGTCGCTCTGGATAAGAGCGTCTGCTAAATGACTTAAATGTAATGTAATGTGTCCTTAAAAGGGCAATCAGCAGTTGCTACATCCATTTTTAATGTAGAATATATCACTAGCCACTTTAAACAATGCTACTTAATATAATGTTTACATACCCTACATTACTCATCTCATATGTATATGTATATACTGTACTCTATATAATCTACTGCATCTTTAGGTAATACATGTATCACTAGCCACTTTAAACTATGCCACTTTGTTTACATACCCTACATTACTCATCTCATATGTATATACTGTACTCGATACCATCTACTGCATCTTGCCTATGCTATTCTCTACCATCACTCATTCATATATCTTTATGTACATATTCTTTATCCGTTTACACTTGTGTGTATAAGGTAGTAGTTTTGGAATTGTTAGGTTAGATTACTCATTGGTTATTACTGCATTGTCAGAACTAGAAGCACAAGCATTTCGCTACACTCGCATTAACATCTGCTAACCATGTGTATGTGACAAATACATTTGATTTTATTTTATTTTTGGACTTATAAATGAATCATATGTACCTATTGATTCTTGAAGAATATAACCCATGAGCTTAGTAACTGTTGTACCTAATCAGATCCTAAAATATAAGCTTATTGTATTCCAATTTTAGTAAACAAAGTGAATGTAAACAAACACCATTTAGCCTCAAAACGTGCTTAAAACTATCATTTTAATATCTTTGACGGGCAGTCCTTGCATCCATAGCGCTGTGGTTACATTTCTCCAGCCCCATCCTTCATCTTTTTACCGAAATGAGCGGGGTTGTCTGTTATTGTTTCTACTGCAGATTGCCGCTTTAAAGGATATTTTTGATATTGAATTAAATTGTGTTGTTGATTGGCTAGTTGAAAGCAAAACTGTCTCCAATGATAATAATGATGAGCACAAATAGAATTGTGAACAAGATCACTTCAGTGAGTGTTTTTTAAGGGAATAGTAATGTTGAATTCTTGCTCTGGAAATGTCCTTTCACAACTTTAATGCAGACGGTCTGCCTGTTCATTTGATGTTCTATTGAAAATGAGTAAATTTACCCCCTGGAGGTGTGTTTGATGCCAGTGTAATATCAGATGCACCCAAAGACTGATGTCTGAGCTGATTTGTCCTGGTAGGGATCCTGTGAAGGGCGTTAGTCCATGTTTTGGTCAGGTCTGTGTGTGGATTATGCTATCTGACAGGGAATGGGAAATCGGGTACTGGCAATGAACTCCTGGATAGCAGAGATTACACAGCATTCTGACACTGTGTGTTCAAGGTTACAGATAGGGATAAGACATGTGACCCATGTGTGTGATTCTGTGCATAATGTTACACAAACAGTCACTCGTGGCTATAGATTTATCATGACCTGCACGGCACAATTACTGACTCAAGAAAAACAAACAGTAAAGATGTTAGCTCGCATGGCACATTTGCATATGCTAGCACAACACATAACTCGCAGTGTTTTCCCTATCTCTCGGCTAAACAAATAAAACATACTTAGGATTTAGCAGTTTTAGCCATAACGTGCACATGTCCCCGGAATTGAACCCCATACCATGACATTACAAGTGCATTACTCTACTACGTGAGCTACAAAGGACCATGTCACTTACCAGTCTTACATTCAAAACATTTCATTGTGCATTCATTTTGTTTGTAGACATCCTTCAGCACACAACCATTGATCCAAAATATCAGTTTACTGGGAAATATAATACATTGGTTTCATCACCAAAACACAACATAATAAAACCGTCTCAATAAAGTTAAAGTATGTGAAAATGGTGTGTTTCTATGTTTTGTAGTAAAAAAGATTGAAAAGGATAAGAGCTTCCAATGACATCATCAACCAATTAGTATAAAATTAGTAGGCAATGCCTACTCACAATTATTCAAAATATCACAATGGACACTGATGATGTTATTGGAAACACTTATCTTCCTCCTATATTTTTTACTACAAAACATAGAAACACTCAATTTTCAGATATGTTGGTTGTGGTGCTGCAGATGATGAATACGAAGTTTCCCTTTAACGATATTGATAACGGCCTTCTGATTAGGTTAACGTGTCAACTGTTGCTTTCTGTTGAGCAAATCCCAAGTTTAACACCTGCTTCAATTCTTCAAGCATACTTGTAGGTCTATTGTAGATAGAAAATGCCTAATAAAAGGGATCTTAAAGCTAGTGGAATTTAGCAGGCGCTTATAGAATTCTTCAAGAAGAAATATGTGGTTCAGTTGCAAAATATATATTTTTTATAAATGACACACTGTACTGCAATTCACGGAGTTATAAACACCTATTGCAAATCAGTAATTGAACTGATGTGGAAAATATTTACATTTAAAATAAATGCAATTTTAGATGGAAATGTGTAATATAGACATTTTCTTTATGTGATGTAACTTTAGATGATGTTAAGCCTTGGCATTAAGTGTCCACAGCCACAGAGCCAATACAATTTGAAGAACAAACATCATTATGGCAATTCATATCTTACAGTAAAACTGTACATATAACTTTAATGTCAAGAGAAGACATGTTTAATGTTAAAAAGGTTTAATGTTCTCTTACTTAGAATATAGTCTTGACGTAGGCCTAGACGGTATCCAAAACAATTAACAGTACACAGAATTGATACATTTACAGTTATTTTAATTGTGAAATCATGTATATAAAAACACTAGATATGCACACACACAAACTCAGCAAAAAAATAAACGTCCCTTTTTCAGGACCCCGTCTTTCAAAGATAATTAGTAAAAATCCAAATAACTAACAATATCTTCATTATAAAGGGTTTAAACATTGTTTCCCATGCTTGTTCAATGAACCATGAACAATTAATGAACATGCACCTGTGGAATTGTAGTTAAGACACTAACACCTTCAGACAGGCAATTAATAGGCAATTAAGGTCACAGTTATGAAAACATAGGACACTAAAGAGGCTTTTCTACTGACTCTGAAAAACACCAAAAGAAAGATGCCCAGCGTCCCTGCTCATCTGCGTGAACGTGCCTTAGGCATGCTGCAAGGAGGCATGAGGACTGCAGATGTGGCCAGGGCAATAAATTGCAATGTCCGTACTGTGAGACGCCTAAGACATCACTACAGGGAGACAGGATGGACAGCTCATCATCCTCGCAGTGGGAGACCATGTGTAACAACACCTGCACAGGATCGATACATCAGAACATCACACCTGCAGGACAGGTACAGGATGGCAACAACAACTGCCCAAGTTACACCAGGAATGCACAATCCCTCCATCAGCGATCAGACTGTCCGCAATAGGCTGAGAGAGGCTGGACTGAGGGCTTGTATGCCTGTTGTAAGGCAGGTCCTCACCAGACATCACCGGCAACAACATCGCCTATGGGCACAAACCCACCATCACTGGACCAGACAGAACTGGCAAAAAGTGCTCTTCACTGACAAGTCGCGGTTTTGTCTCACCAGGGGTGATGGCCGGATTCACGTTTATCGTCAAAGGAATGAGCATTACACAAAGGCCTGTACTCTGGAGCAGGATCGATTTGGAGGTGGAGGGTCCGTCATGGCCCGGGGCAGTGTGTCACAGCATCATCGGACTGAGCTTGTTGTCATTGCAGGCAATCTCAACGCTGTGCGTTACAGGGAAGACATCCTCTTCCCTCTTGTGGTACCCTTCCTGCAGGCTCATCCTGCCATGACCCTCCAGCCTGACAATGCCACCAGCCATACTGCTCATTCTGTGCTTGATTTCCTGCAAGACAGGAATGTCAGTGTTCTGCCATGGCCAGCGAAGAGCCCGGATCTCAATCCCATTGAGCACGTCTGGGACCTGTTGGATCAGAGGGTTGGTGCTAGGGCCATTCCCCCCCAAAATGTCTGGGAACTTGCAGTTGCCTTGATGGAAGAGTGGGGTAACATCTCACAGCAAGAACTGGCAAATCTGGTGCAGTCCACGAGGAGGAGATGAACTGCAGTACTTAATGCAGCTGGTGGCCACACCAGATATTGAGTGTTACACATTATTCAATTTCTGTTAGTCACATGTCTGTGGAATTTGTTCAGTTTATGTCTCAGTTATGTTCATACAAATATTTATACATGTTAAGATTGCTGTGTGGAGTTTTGGATACGCATGTTACATCTTTGGCAGTTGTAGGAAAGATGCATCGTTAAAACACTTGTATGCCTATATTCCATCGCTATTGGGAATCCGGGCCTGGTTATCATTTCTTTCTATTTGGCTGGCTACTCCATGTGCTATTGGAAAACCCGGCACACACACACACACACACACACACACACACACACACACACACACACACACACACACACACACACACACACACACACACACACACACACACACACACACACACACACACACACACACACACACACACACACACACACACACACACACACACACACACACACACACACACGGTTTCAATGTTTCCATAGCATTTTAAATTAACTGATGAAAATGGTCCAAAGTGAACGTTAATTGGGTCATCGCTGTGTGCAATAAACTAATTGCAGCATTCTCCTAATTCTTAATTGTGGAATTGTTGGAGCCCATTTGGAATCTTAGTGCAGGAGACAGCTGGTGGGTGTGTGCGTGAATGCGTCTTCTGGGACCAGGCCCAAATCCACCCAGTGCTCAGCTTCTGTCTTTCTCTTTCTCCAGATATCTTTCCCTCTCTCGCTCTCTCTCTCTCTTTCTCTTTCTCATTTTCTCTCTCTCTTTCCCTCCCTCTCTTTCTTTCTCTCATCTCTTTCTCTCCTCTCTTTCTCTCTCTCTCTCTCTCGCTCTCTCGCTCTCTCGCTCTCTCGCTCTCTCGCTCTCTCGCTCTCTCTCTGTCACTCTCTCTTCCTTCTCTCCTCTCAGTGCATGCTCACTGTATCAAAGGTACCATGTTGCAGTGCAGAGAGGGCGGAAACGGAGGGAGTGTGACGGAGACGCTAAGGGAGAAAAATGTAGCGGGATTATCTCCTGGCCTCAGCCTTTCTCCTTAGTCTCCTATCCCATGCAGCCTCTGTTGTGCCGCAGAGCACTCGGAGAGAGGCCTGTGTAATCACTTAGGCCTCATTTAACCCCATTACAATAAGTAATTCACACATTTCAAAAGGGGATCCTTTCACAGTCATTAGGTGTAATTAAATTGAGGGGGAGTGGTCACAGTAGAACGCAAATTTACTGCTTTTTTAGAGAAGGATGCATCAGCGTGCATCCGAGAGGATTTTGTGTTTGTTTTATGACTCTGTGTCTTTTACACACTCTGTGCTTTAATGAATTTCATTTTCAGTACCAAAGTTGTGCACTTGTGTAGGGCATTAGTATGGACTATACCACACCACTTCTTTAGCCAGCTCAGTGCCAAGGCTTTTGACCTCTTGGGTCAGGAGTTTTTCTGGACCACCTGAACTAACAAAGAAAACCTTTGAGCCCTAAACCTCTGAGCCCCCCAATGACTAACTAAATGCTAACCAATGTAAGCTTATAAGCACATTGTTGTATTGCAAGGTGGGATTTATTTGCTATTTTTTTGTCAAGGATCTACACAAAATACTTTATAATGCCAAAGTAGAAGAGAAATGCTAACATATTGTAAAACAATTATGAAAAATACATATGTATTCAACTTGTTGAGTCAATGCATGTTATAATCACCTTTGGCAGTGATTACAGCTGTGAGTCTTTCTGGGTAAGTTTCTAAGAGCTTTGCACACCTGGATTGTACAATATTTCTTCAAGATCTGTCAAGTTGGGTTGTTGAGGATGACTAGACAGCCATTTTCAAGTCTTGCCATAGATTTTTAAGCTTATTTAAGTCGAAACTGTAACTCGACCACTCAGGAACATTCAGTATTGTCTTGGTAAGCAACTCCAGTGTATATTTGGCCTTGTGTTTTATGGTATTGTCCTACTGAAATGTGAATTTGTCTCAAGGTGGCAGACTGTACTAGGTGTTCCTCTGCCTGTGCTTAGCTCTTTTCTGTTGCTTTTTATCCTTGCCGATCACATGTATACCGATAACATAACTTCTCCCATTCCTCCTCTGGATCATCCAGATGGTCATTGGCAAACTTCAGACGGGCCTGGACATGCGCTGGCTTGAGCAGGGGGACCTTGCATGTGCTGCAGGATTTTAATCCATGACGGCGTAGTGTGTTACTAATGGTTTTCTTTGAGACTGTGGTCCCAGCTCTCTTCAGGTCATTGACCAGGTCCTTCCGTGTAGTTCTGGGCTGATCCCTCACCTTCCTCATGATCATTGATGCCCTACGAGGTGAGATCTTGCATGGAGTCCCAGACCGAGGGTGATTGACCATCATCTTGAACTTCTTCCAGTTTCTAATAATTGCGCCAACAGTTGTTACCTTCTCACCAAGCTGCTTGCCTATTGTCCTGTAGCCCATCTCAGCCTTGTGCAGGTCTACAATTTAACCCTGATGTCCTTACACAGGTCTCTGGTCTTGGCCATTGTGGAGAGGTTGGAGTCTGTTTGATTGAGGGTGTGGGCAGGTGTCTTTTATACAAGTAACAAGTTCAAACCGGTGCAGTTAATACAGGTAATGAGTGGAGAACAGGAGGACTTCTTAAAGAAAGACTAACAGATCTGTGAGAGCCGGAATTCTTACTGGTTGGTAGGTGATCAAATACTTATGTCATGCAATAAAATGCAAATGAATTACTTAAAAATCATAAAATGTGATTTTCTGGATTTTTGTTTTAGATTCCTCCTCTCACAGTTGAAGTGCACCTATGATAAAAAAAATTACAGACCTCTACATGCTTTGTAAGTAGGAAAACCTGCAAAATCAGCAGTGTTTCAAATACTTGTTCTCCCCACTGTAAATTAAGTGAGGAAAGAGAATGAGAGATTGAGAGAAACATAGATGGAACTTAAAATATTTTATGATTGCCGCAATATATTTTCCCAGCATGGATTTCTCTGACATCTGATAGAGAGTGCTTGGTCACATCTGTTGTCATCTTGACTGTACTCTGATCTCTGTGACATACTCTGAAGAGAGGACACATCAATTAACAAATTTCACCAAGCGAACAGCTGCAAACAGTGACTTTCTGATGCTCTAGACGACCAGTTTTGATAGCATTTAGCCATACCCTCATCCTACTCCTCCTCTGTTCCTCGGATGATGTAGAGGTAAACCCAGGCCCTTCGTGTCCCCAGGCACCCTCATTTGTTGACTTCTGTGATCGTAAAAGCCTTGTTTCCATGCATGTAAACATAAGAAGCCTCCTCCCTAAGTTTGTTTTACGCACTGCTTTAGCACACTCCGCCAACCCTGATGTCCATGCCGTGTCTGAATCCTGGCTTAGGAAGGGCACCAAAAATTTGGAGATTTCCATACCCAACTACAACATTTTCCGTCAAGATAGAACTGCCAAAGGGGGAGGAGCTGCAATCTACTGCAGAGATGAAAAGCCTGAAAAGTTCTGTCATACTTTCCAGGTCTATACCCAAACAGTTTGAACTTCTAATTAAAAAAAAAAACTCTCCAGAAATAAGTCTCTTGCTGTTGCCGCCTGTTATCAACCCCCCCCCCCCCCTCTGCTCCCAGCTGTGCCCTGTACACCATATGTAAATTGATCGCCCCCATCTAGCTTCAGAGTTCGTTCTGTTAGGTGACCTAAACTGGGATATGCTTAAAACCCCGGCAGTCTTACAGTCTAAGCTAGATGCCCTCAATCTCACGCAAATCATCAAGGAACCAACCAGGTACAACCCTAAATCCGTAAACATGGGCAACCTCATAGACATTATCTTGACGAACTTGCCCTCCAAATATACCTCTGCTGTTTACAATCAGGATCTCAGCTATCACTGCCTAATTGCCTGTATCTGCTATGATTCCGCGGTTAAATGACCATCCCTCATCACTGTTAAACGCTCCCTAAAACACTTCTGCGAGCAGGCCTTTCTAATTGACCTGGCCCGGGAATCCTGGAAGGATATTGACCTCATCCCGTCAGTCGGGGATGCCTGGTCGTACTTTAAAAGTAATTTCCTCACCATCTTAGATAAGCATGCCTCTTTCAATAAATGCAGAACTACGAACAGATATAACCCTTGGTTCACTCCAGACCTGACTGCCCTTGATCAGCACAAAAACATCCTGTGGCGGACTGCAATAGCATTGAATAGTCCCCGCGATATGCAACTGTTCAGGGAAGTCAGGAACAAATACACGTAGTCAGTCAGGAAAGCAAAGGCTTGCTTTTTCAACAGAAATTTGCATCCTGTAGCTCTAACTCCAACAGTTTATGGGACACTGTAAAGTCCATGGAGAACAAGAGCACGTCCTCCCAGCTGCCCACTGCACTGAGGCTAGGTAACACGGTCACCACCGAAGAATCCATGATAATCAAACATTTCAATAAGCATTTTTCTACAGTTGGCCATGCCTTCCTCCTGGCTACTCCAACCCTGTCCTTCCCAGCTTCTCCTTCACCCAAATCCAGATAGCAGATGTTCTGAAAGAGCTGCAAAACCTGGACTCGTACAAATCAGCTGGGCTAGACAATCAGGACATTCTCTTTCTAAAACTATCCGCCGCCATTGTTGCAACCCCTATTACAAGCCTGTTCAACCTCTCTTTCCTATCGTCTGAGATCCCTAAAGATTGGAAAGCTGCCGCGGTCAACCCCCTCTTCAATGGGGGTGACACTCTAGACCCAAACTGCTATAGACCTATATCTATCCTGCCCTGCCTCACTGACCATTTCGAATCCCACCGTACCTTCTCTGCTGTGCAATCCGGTTTCCGAGCTGGTCACGAGTGCACCTCAGCCACGCTCAAGGTACTAAACGATATTATAACGGCCATCGATAAAAGACAGTACTGTGCAGCCGTCTTCATCGACCTGGCAAAGGAATTCGACTCTGTCAATAACGTATTCTTATCAGCAGACTCAACAGCCTGGGTTTCTCTAATGACTGCCTCGCCTGGTTCACCAACTACTTTGCAGACAGAGTTCAGTGTGTCAAATCAGAGGGCCTGTTCTCCAGACCACTCTCTATGGGGGTACCACAGGGTTCAATATCTCACGGATCATCCCCAAAGCCAACACCTCGTTTGGCCGCCTTTCCTTCCAGTTCTCTGCTGCCAGTGACTGGAACGAAAAAATCGCTGAAGCTGGAGACTTATATTTCCCTCACCAACTTTAAACATCAGCGATCTGAGCAGCTTACCGATCGCTGCAGCTGTACATAGTCCATCTGTAAATAGCCCACCCAATCTACCTACCTCATCCCCATACTTTTTTATGTACTTTTCTGCTTTTTTGCACACCAGTATATCTACTTGCACATCATCTGCTCATTTATCACTCCAGTGTTAATCTGCTAAATTGTAATTCTTCGCTACTATGGCCTATTTATTGCCTACCTCCTCATGCCTTTTGCACACTCTGTATATAGACTTTCTTTTTTTCTACTGTGTCACTGACTTGTTTATTGTGTTATTAGCTTGTTTATTGTTTATTCCATGTTATTCCATGTGTAACTCTGTGTCACACTGCTTTGCTTTATCTTGGCCATGTCTTAGTTGTAAATGAGAACTTGTTCTCAACTAGCCTACCTGGTTAAATAAAGGTGAAATAAATCAATAAAATCAAATCAAATTCATTTTTGTTTTAACTATCTTCAAAATGAACTATTGGCTGCAGCGAACCAGGGTTTTCTTTCATTTCTGTTCTGATTGAGATGTTTCGATACCAAGAGACCAGTTCGACATTTTTAGATGATAAGAAAAGTGATACTTTGTATTGTCCTTAGATACTTTGTCCAGTGTCATTTGCTGAACAACAAGCAAACCCGTACATACTTAGGGCTGCAGTGGTCTTGCCTCAGTTCACCTTTGTTGAACACTTGTTCCCTTTCAGGCCTGTGGTCATCACCATGTCGGTTACCAGGTCTGCATTCTGTTTTGCCCAGCATGTCATTAAGGCCTCTGCAGTGTTTCTGCAGACAGAGTTGTCTTTTACACTGGTCAACAGGAAGCCTGTGGTGCCTGGATGTATTCTTCCATTATGACTTTAACCCTAACAGGGACACCGCTTGTTAGCTGGGGCTGAAATAGAGGAAACGACTGAACCATCCTGAACCTGAAAACAGGTAGGTCACAGCTTAATCTCCACTCTCTCCTCTCTCTCGTTCTCTCTCTCTCTCTCTCTCTCTCTCTCTCTCTCTCTCTCTCTCTCTCTCTCTCTCTCTCTCTCTCTCTCTCTCTCTCTCTCTCTCTCTCTCTCTCTCTCTCTCTCTCTTTCTCTCTCATCCTCTCTCTCCCTCACCTCCCTAGAACATCCTGTGCTCAAAGGAGCAGTTCTATTGCCACCTCTGGTTGCCGAGCAACAGTTTGTCTCTCTAGTAAGGTGGGTGTGACCTCAACACCAGGCCAAGTAAACAGCTGTTTACCACAAAAACAGAAGGAATAAAAAAACTGTCTCCTGCAATATGTGGACAGTGAGGTTGTTTAGCTGGTATACAGTTCAGTTGTTTGTGTCACAACAACAACATTAAAACAGATGTTTACCTCTTAATGGATATAGGCAGAGCGGATGTAGAAGTGTCATAGATCTTAGTCAACTCTTGTCTTGACTCTCCTCTTTCTTTGGGTGAAAAACGCAATAATTGTGTCTATTAATCATCGTTTTCAACCTGCAAATGCAAACCTTGCATTCATTTGCATGATTTCCGTCACTTATTTGCTTGAATAATGTGCTTTTTCTCTTTCTGGAATGATAATCAGTCCTTGGCTTTGTGCTTGAGTTCCTCAAGTGCTGTTCTGCCTTGCATAACGTCTCTGTGTTTAGATTAACTTTGGACTGGGCAAGTTTTTTTTACAGCATTATAGGGTGTTGATTTATAATCCTTAACTCTGAAGAAAGAGAACAATGTTATCAGGTTCTCAGGCCATCCAGAATACATGAGAATTATTGAATCATACACTTTCCATTCTACATGGAACCTTAAAATAATTCCAGGATGCAAATTAAGTGGACTGTGATTATCACTCCAGTGTAAAAAGGGACTTTTTGTTTCCTGAAGTGTGTGTGAGTGAGTGTTTGGTGCCATACAACTGTGTACATGTGCGAGTTTAACCCATTCTCAGTCTTGTGTGTGTGTGTGTGTGTGTGTGTGTGTGTGTGTGTGTGTGTGTGTGTGTGTGTGTGTGTGTGTGTGTGTGTGTGTGTGTGTGTGTGTGTGTGTGTGTGTGTGTGTGTGTGTGTGTGTGTGTGTGTGTGTGTGTGTGTGTGTGTGTGTGTGTGTGTGTGTGTGTGTGTGTGTGTGTGTGTGTGAATCTAATCAAATGCGCCGAATACAACAGGTATTGATAGACCTTACAGTGAAATGCTTACTTACAAGCCCTTAACCAACAATGCTTTAAGAAGTGTTAAGAAAGATAATGTAAAAAATAGATGAATGCATTTAAAAATATATAAAAGTAAGAAATAATTAAACGACAGCAGTAAAATAACAATAGCGAGGCAAACAATAGCGAGGTACAGAGTCAAAGTGCGGCGGCACTGTTTAATCGAGGTTATTGACGTGATATGTACATGTAGGTAGAGTTAATTTAAAGTGACTGTGCATAGATATTAACAGAGAGTAGCAGCAGCCTAAAAAAGGGGTCTGGGTAGCCATTTGATTAGTTGTTCAGGAGTCTTAAGGCTTGGGGTTAAGAAGCTGTTAAGAAGCCTTTTTGACTTAAACTTGGTGCTCCAGTACCGTTTGTCGTGCGGTAGCAGAGAGAACAGTCTATGACTAGGGTGGCTGGAGTCTTTGATCATTTTTAGGGCTTTCCTCCAACACCGCCTGGTATAGAGGTCCTAGATGGCAAGAAGCTTTGCCCCAGTGATGTACTGGGCTGTATGCACTACCCTCTGTAGAGCCTTGTGGTCGGAGGCCGAGCAGTTGTCATACCAGGCAGTGATGCTCTTGATGGTGCAGCTGTAAAACCTTTGAGGATCTGAGGACCCATGCCAAATCCTTTCAGTCTCCTGAGTGGGAATAGGCTTAGACGTCCCTCTTCATGACTGTCTTAGTGTGTTTGGACCATAATAGTTTGTTGGTGATCTGGGCACCAAGAAACTTGAAGCTCTCAACCTGCTCCACTACAGCCCCGTCAATGAGAATGGGGGCGTGCTCGGTCTACCTTGTCCTGTAATCCACAATCATCTCCTTTGTCTTGATCACGTTGAGGGAGAGGTTGTTCTCCTGTCACCACACGGCCAGTTCTCTGACCTCCTCCCTATAGGCTGTCTCATCGTTGTTGGTGATCAGGCCTACCACTGTTGTGTCATCGCAAACTTGATGATGGTGTTGGAGTCGTACCTGTTCATGCAGTCATGAGTGAACAGGGAGTAGAGGGGACTGAACACGCACCCCTGACCGGCCCCTGTGTTGATGATCATCATGGCGGATATGTTGTTTACCTACCCTTACCATCTGGGGGCGTCCCGTCAGGAAGCCCAGGATCCAGTTGCAGAGGGAGGTGTTTAGTCCAAGGGTCCTTAGCTTATTGATGAGCTTTGAGGGTACGATGGTGTTGAACGCTGAATTGTATTCAATGAGTAGAATTCTCACATAGGTGTTCATTTTGTCCACGTGGGAAAGGGCAGTGTTGAGTGCAATGAAGATTGCATCATCTGTGGATCTGTTGGGGCGGTATGCAAATTGGATTGGGACTAGTGTTTCTGGGATAATGGTGTTGATGTGAGCCATGTCTAGGCTTTCAATGGACTTCATGGCTACAGACGTGAGTGCTATGGGTTGGTAGTCATTTAGGCAGGTTACCTTAGTTTCCTTTGGCACAGGGACTATGGTGGTCTTCTTGAAATATGTTGGCAGTACAGACTCAGTCAGGTTCAGGTTGAAAATGTAAGTGAAGACACGTGCCAGTTGGTCAGCGCATGCTCGGACTACCCGTCCTTGTAATCCATCTGGCCCTGCGGCTTTGTGAATGTTGACCTGTTTAAATGTCTTACTCACATCGGCTACGGAGAGTGTGATCACACAGATGTCCGGAACAGCTGATGCTTTATGCATGTTTCAGTGTTACTAAAGCCACAGTGTGTCCATGTTTTTGAATATGGATGGGCTTAAACTGTAGCTCTACTGGTAGATATATTTTGTTCGCCCTGCCAGGGCTTAGATCAAAGCGCTATTCTCTGTTCTCATATCTGTACATGTTGTGGTAGGGGGAGGTGAACAGTACTTAGGGCACTTGGCTGAGATCTGAAACGTTACATTCCTGTCTGTCTGCACTTGTATTTCCCAGGGATATTATTGGATATCTTTCCAGTAATGCTGGAATAGAGGGTGCAACAGGACAATCCCTGAGGCTTTAGAAATCTAGAAATTCCCACTAGAAATTCCCACTATCTCATTCCTCTTTTCTCTCTCTCTTTCTCTCTCTCAATATTTATCCATGCACACACACACACACGCACGCACGCACGCACGCACGCACGCACATGCACGCACGCACGCACGCACGCACGCACGCACGCACGCACACACACACACACACACACACACACACACACACACACACACACACACACACACACACACACACACACACACACACACACACACACACACACACACACACACACACACACACACAGGTGACAGCATGACTTGACTCTGAAAAGAACATCTTGGATTTTTCAATAACGTTGGGTAATGAGAAAACAGGTGTCACTTCCAGTCGATGAGATGGACAGTTTAGTGAAACATTTTAGAAAAGAGAAAATGGGTTTTATGATGCTGTCAGACCTACAGCGTTTCCTTACCTGTCGTGATGGAGCACCCCGACAATGGGTTTTCTTGGTAAATTAACAAGACAGTTAGATGCTGGTTGTTAAAGAGTCAGTCTGAATTGGGACTATTTTGTAAGAACATGGTCCAGCTATTGGGTGATAGAAAATCACATTATTTTGCTTAATTCGGTCTGTTACACAAAACTGAACATAGCTAAAGCTGAAGGCAAGCACAGGGATCCTAGATCAAAGACCAGCTAATAGAAGTTTACTTGAAGGCAAATAACCTATTTGCTTTGTGTGTGCCATCCAGGCCTGTGTAATGTGTGCTAAGTTAAACGAGTATTGTGCCTTTAATGACCCTGTTTCAACAAGGCAGGGCTAAGGAAATTTGAATGACTAGAATTTGAATTCTAGTAGATAACAGTATATAGAATGTATGCTTGACATGAAATACACTTGCATTGCACTGCATATAGTATAGTAGTACAGCATTCGTTAATGATATGACGTTTACACTGTATGTAAAAAATATATTTTTTAAGCGGATATTTTCACTAATTGGTAGAATGTGTCCCCCTATTGAAGGATCATGGTATCCTTTTTGATGTCATGGCAACATGACTCTAATTGGAGTCGTACTACCTTTCAACATCATCATACGGCTCCAATAAGGGATGACACATCATTACCCTTTTAATCAGTGCCATTGATCTACCTCTTTTGATCCAGTAAACCCACACCAGACTTCTTAAGAACAAGTCTCAGTAAGTATGAGTATGAAGGAACATCAAATCCAAACAGATACATATCTATAGTTTGAAGGTTGGCCTTCTCCTGTATGCCATGGATAGGAAAGCCTAATTATGGAGCCTTGCTCTGGCAGAACATGGCTGAAACTCAAGCTTAGAAAGATGGATTATAACTTGTCATATCAGCGTTAAACATTCCCACTGCCATGCCATTTAGGGCCCCTGCTATAGCTCAAATCCCCCATCACAAGCATGAAAATCTCCCTGACAACACAAATCACACCCTTTGATTAAACATCTTCTATCTGGATTAATTCATTAGCAAGATACTCAGAATAGTTGATTACATAGATCTAGTAATCTTAATCAAATTCATAATTAGCCACATTTTCCCCCTCTTCCCGTGGTAGGGAGAGAATGAGCTGTGATTAGCACGGCACAATGATCTCGCGTTACCGTTCAATCTAGCAACACACATTACCAGACGCACAGGCTGGGATTACCACTTGCATTATGGCTTTGTTCTGGAAATAGCCTCTAGGTAACTGCTTGAGAGCTGTGTTGTCATTGTGGTAAATGTCAGTGGATGACAGATGTGTACTTCACATTGCATTCTCAAGGAGATCAAACAAATGTGACAGACATTGGATGTCGCACCAAGAAGGTCAATGGTTTCTCAGACCTTTTTATGTGAATCCCCTTGAATATTGGTTTTGTGTTTTCTATTGCCAGCCTCTCCAGAATCACTTAGATCAGAGTTTCTTCTTTGACAGTCGCAGAGCACTGTGGGTCACACTTGAAGACAACTAAACCACACACCATATACAGTCAGGTCCAATAATTATTGGCACCCTTGATAAATATGAACGATAAAGACTGTATAATCATAAACAACACAAATACTGAGCTATATTATATCCCGTACTAACACAATTGCTCAGAGAAATATATTTTGTTTAACAAGTAATATAACATATCTGAAAAAGATCCGGGTCAAAATGATGGGCACCTCATGTTTAAAATACTCTAGCACCCTCCTTTTACGAGGATAGAGGCACTGAACCTTTTTCAAAAAAAAATTTGAGATTGGAGAACATGTTGGGAAGGGTCTCAGACCATTCCTCCATACATAATCTTTCCAGATACTTGATATCCTTAGCCTGTTCTTATGGACTTGCCCTTTTCAATTCAAACGAAAGGTTTTCAATGGGTTTTAATCGAGAGACTGAGAAGACCTTTGATTTTTTTTACATTTTGTGGTCAATAAAAGAAGCAAGTGGATTTTGATGTGTGCTTGGGGTTCTTGTCTTCCTGGAAGATCCACCTCCGGACACTGAGATGACCATTGCAATTCGGGTCAATTAACCATTTCTTTGTGGATTTTGATGTGTGCTTGGTGATCCACCTTTATCCAGGTGTCAGCGTCCTGGCAGAGGCAACCAGGTTTTTGGCTAAAATGTCCTGGTATTTGGTAAAGTTCATGATGCCTTTAACCTTTACAATGGCCACAGGACCAGTGGACGCAAAATATCCACACAACATTGAAAAAGCACAACCATATTTAAACGTAGGTATGAATTACTTTTGTGCATGTGCTCCAAACCCACAACTGGTTTGTGTGGCCAAAGCGCTCTATTTTCAATGGCACCGTGAACTGTTTTATTATTTTATTTTTGCTGGACATAACATTTCATACAAAATCGGTGATGTAGTTCACAATTGTGCAACACTTTTTGGCTTGTTAGCACTACTTTCAAAACTACTGGCTTAAATTATACAAAAGCTCTGCTGTATCTCGTTAATGTCTGAAATGATCTCTTCCCATCTCAGACTGCCTTTCTACTAGGGATGGGTATTCGAATAGTATCACAAAAAAATCTGATAGCCGCCGTAGTAGCCAACATTTGCCACAGCCAAGACTGGCTAACTTGTAGAGCCATATTTAGTGTCTGTCTTGACTAGAGTAGCCTAGAGAAGCTAGCTAGTTAAGCTAACCATATACTGTATACATGTAGCTAGCTAGCTAGTCTAATTGACCCTACATGCTATGCTTTCTCCCCAACCACATTCAGATTAAACAACAATGTACCTGTTGGTTGCTTGTTGTAGCCTACTATGACTGTAGTGCTGCTTTGATTTGCTTACAAACTCAACAAGCTATAGGCTTGAAGGCTACTGGTCTTTTTGTGTTGTGCAAGTCATACAAAGTACATTGAAAGTTTGCTAATTCATTATATTCATGTTTTGAAATGTCATGGCATATCCTTGTATGTAACAATGTCTCATGGATATGTAGAGTACATTTTATTTCGGAAAAGCCTGTCACGCCTACTCCTGCTCCCTCCCTCCCTCCGGGCACTTGATGTCTCAGGTCTACTAACTACTGGTCCTGGCAACCCACATTACGCACATCTCGCAATCATCATTGCGCACACCTGCTCCCCATCGTTACTCACACCTGAACTTCATCACCACCCTGATTACTCTCCCTTCATATAGCCCTCTAAAGCCTCAGTCATCAGGTGGTATTGGTTATGTTCAGTACACTTCTTCTGTTTTGTATTTGCTTTATGTTTATTATTACTCACCTTCTGCACCTGTTTCCTGACTCACCAATACTAAGTATTTGATTACTTATATCTGAATAACATCCGTTTGGATATTATATTATTCTAATAACTGTGCTCATGCCTACTTTTATACACAGCCCTATCTTTGATATGATCACATTGTGTCACATTTATGTCAGAATTCTGTGAGCAGATGCCACCCTCAAGATTTGTCATGCTAGCTAAAGATGCCAATGGACATTTTTCAGGACAAGTGCTTATTCTGTTCACAAAATGTAACATTTCAATATTGAGCTAATACAATCATGATTGATTCTGCTAATTCAGATTTTTATTTTATTTTGTAAGAACAGAGAACATTTCACTTTTTTATCACGGAATACCACAGAGACATTGAGTTCAGACTCTGGTACCTGCAGACAAGTTGACAGGCTGCTTGGAGTTTGCCAAACGGCACCTTAAGACTCTTAAGACTCTCAGACCATGAGAAACAAGAAACAGGAAACCTGGCACCATCCGTATGGTGAAGCATGGTGGTGACAGCATGCCCTGTAGATGATTTTCAGTGGCAGGGACTGAGAGACTAGTCAGGATCGAGTCAAATATTTTTTTTTATATATATATATATTTTTTTACCTTTATTTAACTAGGCAAGTAAGTTAAGAACAAATTCTTATTTTCAATGACGGCCTAGGAACAGTGGGTTAACTGCCTGTTCAGGGGCAGAACGACAGATTTGTACCTTGTCAGCTCGGGATTTGAACTTGCAACCTTCCGGTTACGGAGCAAAGTACAAGAGATCCTTGATAAAAACCTGCTCCAGAGCGCTCAGGTCCTCAGACTGGGGCAAAGGTTCACCTTCCAACAGGACAATGACCCTAAGCACACTGCCAAGACAACACAGGAGTGGCTTCGGGACAAGTCTCTGAATGTCCTTGAGTGGCCCAGCCAGAGTCCAGACTTGAACCCAATCGAACACCTGACAATAGCTATGCAGTGACGTTCCCCATCCAACCTGACAGAGCCGGAGACTATCTGTAGAGAAAAATGGGAGAAACTCCCCAAATATAGGTGTGCCAAGCTTGTAGCGTCTTACCCAAGAAGACTTAAGGCTTTAATTGCTGCCAAAGGTGCTTCAACAAAGTACTGAGTAAAGGGTCTGAATACTTGTGTTATGTTATGTTTCAGTTTTTTATTTATAAAAAAAAGGAGAAAATCCATTTTTTGCTTTGTTATTATGAGGTGTTGTGTGCAGATTTGATGAGGGGGAAAAACAATTGAATCAATTTTAGAACAAGGTCGTAACCTAAAAAATGTGGATGAACTCAAGGGGTCAGAATACTTTCCGTATGCACTGTATATTCAACAAAAGACAGTGTTGAAGCAACTTCTCCGTTGAGTGTTACATTTTCCTCTGCTCTTTTAATTGATCAGGGAATGCTTTAGTCTGCTACTTTAACCGAGGTGTTTCTAAGACAGGGTAATATTTTTGATTGTCATACAGATGAGTATATTTGACCTGAAGTAATACAAATTAGTTTAGCTGGGATCATGTGCAGTGTAAACTATTACATTCCTTATTATGGGTAGTTTTGATGGTAGATCTGCTATAGCTCCCATAGCGGGCTATGCTTTCTCACTAGGTTCCATGGTTCATGTTCTATGTTTTATATGGTGCTGTATCCGTTTTACCTTTCTCTTGGATAGGGTTGTGTGTAACTTCCTCACTCTGATGGCTTTTGACAACTCTCCTAATCCATTCCTTGACTGTCTGTCAGAATCATCCTTTAAAACATCCCTCTCCGTCTCTTAACTCCTCTATGAAAATCTATGATTCGTCTCATCTTTTCTCCCAGGCCTATGTTCTGTAGATAGTGCAGTGAAAGGTGCAGCTTCTGGTGACTATAGACTCTCATGTCCAGTGGACTGGCTGCATGGATCACTGTGCTTCCATGCCGGTAACCATACAAGAGAATTCAGGTCATTGAGTATTCTGAGCTGCAGGAGTGAGCCTCAACCTTTTTATCTCTATCTTGTTTACGTTCTTGTCTGATCAGGGCTCCACAGCCTGGTGGAAATGGGGCTACAGCAGAAACCCCTCTGAGCCTGCGCCACAGCCCGCTCAGAGGGCCCCGAGAGTGGGCAGTGCCAAGGCTAGGATTGGTGGGCAAGACAGTTTTGGAGTTTCACCCAGCAGTGATAAGGTGAATCTGGATGTCTTTCCAGTCCACTTTTCATCCAACATAAACACACTCACATACACACAAACACACACACAGTAAGTAGTTAATTAAAAGTTATCCCATCATGCATGTTTGTCCATTAAAAGCCAAATTTAGATGAAAACTTCTTAGGGATAGGCGTCCCGCTAGCAGGACACCTGTCGACGACATCCCGTGAAATTGGAGGGCGTGCAATTCAAATAAATAATCATAATATTAAACATTCATGAACATACAAGTATCTTATATCATTTAAAAGCTAAATTCTTGTTAATCCAACTCCATGGTGCTATTTACAATAGGCTTTACAGCGATTGTCTGAGGACAGCGCCCCACATCAACATATTTTTCAATCAGCACAAGCTTCACAAAATCAAAAATAGCGATTAAATAAATTCCTTACTTTTGAAAATCTTCCTCTCTTTGCAATCCCAAGGGTCCCAGCAACAACATGAATGGTCGTTTTGTTAGATAAAATCCTTCTTTATATCCCAAAAAGTCAGTTTAGTTGGCGCCATCAATTTCAGTAATCCACTTGTTCAACGTGCAGACAAAGGAGTCCAAAAAGCTATCGCTAAACTTTGTCCAAATAAGTCAAACAATGTTTCTATTTAATTCTCAGGTATCATAAAATGTAAATAGGAGTAGTGGTATGTTCAATAGGAAAGTAATATTAGTAACTGCGTACCCTCTTCCTCGCGCGCCGAAAGACTGATAATTATTCCGGTGCTCTCTTCACCAAAACTCAAAATTCTTGCTAATTTTTCAAAAAACAAGTCTGAAACCTTGAATAAAGAATGTTTACATCTAGTGAAATTGCAATCTGGGAGCTGGAATTACATAGGACCCATAACTTTCTATTGAATGATCATGGAACCTCAAAAAAAGAAAAATTCTGGTTGGTTTTTCTTCTGATTTTCACCTGCCATATCAATTCTGTTATAGTCGCAGACATTATTTCAACAGTTTTAAACATTTCTATCCAATTTTATATCCAATGCTACCAATGCTATATGCATATCCTGGCTTCTGGGCCTGAGTAACAACCGTTTACTTTGGGCACTTTTCAGTCAGGCAGAAATTCAGGAAACAAGACCCTATCCCTAACAAGTTTCAAGAGGGAAAAATGAAACAAACATTTAGCATTTTAGAAAAGTCAGCATTTTAGATGTAATTATAGGATGGATCTGCTTTCTTTTATTACAAAGCTGAATTTCAAGTCAATACACATTTCCAATTAAACATTTATATGCACACATTTTTCTTCCTTTTGTATTTTCTTTGAAGATGTTTTATTTCATATATCAATACTAAATTAGTTGCCTTACAAAATCATTCCTTGTGCTATCTTGCATGAAGCTCTGCTTTCATGTTTAGCTCCTCATCATGGTTGTGTATGGGGCCTTAATCTTGTTTAGGGTTGATGCACAATATATACTGGTCTGCTCTTTCTCTGCCCAAGTCATCAATAGATAAGATTCTCACCTAAAGACCTCTCTCGAAAAACAATAATTTGGCATTTCGAGAATCACTGTGAGTTGTTTGGCTATTTTGTAAGGTAGGTTGTTCAGTTGTATTTCAATATTCTGTTGAATTTGTACTCCATGGTCAGTTTATTAGGTACACTCATCTAGTACCTGGTGGGACTCCCCTTTGCCTCCAGAACAGCCTAAATTATTCGGGCATGGACATATTGGCTCAATTGGTATCAAGGGACCTAATGTGTGCCTGGAAAACATTCCCCACACCATTACACCATTGCCACCAGCCTGTACCTTTGACACCAGACAGGATTGGGCCATTGACTTATGTTGCTTAAGCCAAATTCTGACTCTGCCACCAGCTTGTCATGACAGGAGTCAGGATTCGTTGGAACAGCCAATGTTTTTCTCCCCTTAAATTTTACAGCGTGCCCTCCGTAGCCACTTATTCTTGTTTTTAGCTAATAGGAGTGGAACCCGGTGTGGTCATCTGCAGCAACAGCAAATCTGTGACAAGGACCGATGAGTTGTGCGTTCCCAGATGCCGTTCTGCGCCGATATTTGCCTGTTTGTGGCCCCCCTGTTATCTTGCACAATTCTTGCCATTCTCCTTTAACCTTTCATCAATGAGCTGTTTTTGCCAACAGGACTGCCGCTGACTGTATGTTTTTGGCTTGTCGCACCATTCTCGGGTAACCCTAGACACTGTTGTGAGTGAAAAGACAGGATGCCGGCTGTTTCTGAGACACTGGAACCAGCACACCTGGAACTGACAATCATACCACGCTCATAGTCACTTAGGCCACTTGTTTTGCCCATTCTAAGTTCAATCAAACAGTAACGGAATGCCTCGATACCTGTCTGCCTGCTTTATATAGCAAGCCACGACCACGTGACTCACTGTCTGTAGGAGCAAACCATTTTCGTGAACAGGGTGGTGTACCTAATAAACTGGGCACTGAGTGTATATTGCATGTGAACATCTTTAAGTAAAAATACTGTTTATATAATAATTATCAACCACAAATATATTGCATGGAACGAATTGCAAAAGTAGACCAAACTGCTGTCTCAATATTCCAGGGACATAGGCCAAGCACTGCACAGCATGTTTTGCTAATTATCTACAGTACACATTGATTGATTCAACAGACTTTTGCTTAAATGTCACAGTGTATTATGAAACACTGTCACTGGCAGCAGAGAACTAGAAGGAAAGGCGGCCAAAGTAGGTGTTGGCTTTGGGGATGACCATTGAAATATACCTACTGGAGCACATGCTATGGGTGGGTGTTCCTATGGTGAGCTGAGATAAGACAAGAGCTTTACCTAGCAAAGAATTATAGATAACCCGGAGCCAGTGGGTTTGACTATGAATATGTAGCGAGGGCCAGCCAACGAGAGCATACAGGTCACAGTGGTGGTAGTATATGGGGCTTTGGTGACAAAACAGATGGCACTGTGATAGACTGCATCCAATTTGCTGAGTAGAGTATTGGAGGCTATTTTATAGATGACATCGCCGAAGTCAAGGATCGGTAGGATAGTCAGTTTTACAAGGGTATGTTTGGCAGATTGAGTGAAGGAGGCTTTGTTGCGAAATAGGAAGCCAATTCTAGATTTAACTTTGGATTGGAGATGCTTAATGTGAGTCTGGAAGGAGTGTTTACAGTCTAGCCAGACACCTAGGTATTTATAGTTGTCCACATATTCTAAGTCAGAACCGTCCAGTGTACTGATGCTAGTCGGGTGGGCGGGTGAGGGCAGTGATCGGTTGAAGAGCATGCATTTCGTTTTATTAGCATTTAAGAGCAGTTGGAGGCCACGGAAGGAGTGTTGTATGGCATTGAAGCTCGTTTGGAGGTTTGTTAACACAGTGTCCAAAGAAGGGCTAGATGTATACAGAATGGTGTCGTCTCCGTGGAGGTGGATCAAGGAATCACCCGCAGCAAGAGCGACATCATTGATATATACAGAGAAAAGAGTCAGCCCGAGAATTGAACCCCCATAGAGACTGCCAGAGGGCTGGACAACAGGCCAACAATTAGACACCCTGAACTCTATCCGAGAAGTAGATTACGGTGGCAGAGTACAGTGGTCTACTTTTCTCATCAGACCCTGCTCTGCTTGGCAGCAATGACATGCACTATTGCAATTGTGTTTGTTATTTATCTGAAGACATTGGCATGTCTCATATGGAACAGTTTATGAAACATCAATAGTTTTTTGCCATTTTGACATAGTCTGAGTGATTAAAAATGTAACAGTAGCTTTTCTATTCTATGAATAGCATTGAATTGGAATCCAAGAAAGCATAGCATCTTTTGTTTTCTGTCACGTCTGCTCCCGCTCTTCCCCCCTGGCGCTCGAGGGCGCCAGGCTGCCCTGCATCACGCACTCCTGCCATCATCAATTATGGACACATGCCTTCCCTGATCACGCGCATCAGCGATACTAGATTCACCTGGACTCACTCATCACCTGTTTATTACCTCCCCTATATTTATCAGTTCCCCCCCACTCTTCCCTGCTGATGCATTAATTGTTTTTGTCTTTGTTACCCTTGTGTTGACGCTGATCCTGTCTCATTCCATGTCCGTTCCTTAGTAAATGTTTTACTCCCAGTACCTGCTTCATCTCTCCAGCGTCAATTCATGTGACAGTTAACAAGAGGTTGTAAGAGCTCTCTTTTATTGTCCAGACAGGGTGGACAGAAAAGTGAAAAAGCATTTGTTCTTTAGGGGAGAGACACAATAGTCAACTGATCAACTGACAGTGACTTTGGAAAGAACAAAGAGGAGACCTACAGTATGTCTGAGTAACAGTTATATAGATGAATATGTCCTGTCTGTCTGTCTGTCTGTCTGTCTGTCTGTCTGTCTGTCTGTCTGTCTGTCTGTCTGTCTGTCTGTCTGTCTGTCTGTCTGTCTGTCTGTCTGTCTGTCTGTCTGTCTGTCTGTCTGTCTGTCTGTCTGTCTGTCTGTCTGTCTGTCTGTCTGTCTGTCTGTCTGTCTGTCTGTCTGTCTGTCTGTCTGTCTGTCTGTCTTGTTCTGTGCAGGACAGTTGGGGGCCCACAGACTTTGATTTCCCAGGCAGCTTGAGGCGTGGCCTCCTTTCTTGTGTTGAGACTCTTGTTTCATAATTAAAAGTGCTCTCCCATAGGCCTGCTCCAGATGTGATGGTGAAATTGCTGGACAGCATCTCTCCATGACATCTCTAAATGACAGAGGCCTTATGACCAAGGCATATTTAGATTATTTTGAAACCCCTTCTATTTTTCTGTGGACCGTAAGATAAAAATGGTATCTGAGCTTCCTATGTCCAGTAACTATAGTGCAGTGTTTGGTGTTAACTCTAAAGGAACTCTAAAATAAATGTTGCTTCTTAGTATTTGACCTCCTTAGGCAGTGACTGATTGGTGCTTGTAGCATTCCAGCAATCCATTAGCCTGTCAAAAGCATAATTATTCATAATTACCTTGTATTACATCAAGCAGGCACATTAAGTGTGGCTAGGCTAATTATTATGCAAAATTTTTACATTTTTAAATGGAAAATAACAACCATTATGCATAGTTACAGATTAGATGTGTGTGTGTGTGTGTGTGTGTGTGTGTGTGTGTGTGTGTGTGTGTGTGTGTGTGTGTGTGTGTGTGTGTGTGTGTGTGTGTGTGTGTGTGTGTGTGTGTGTGTGTGTGTGTGTGTGTGTGTGTGTGTGTGTGTGTGTGTGTGTGTGTGTGTGTGTTTGATTGCATGTGTGCAGGACTGCATGTGTGCAGGACTGCATGTTTGTGTGGTAATCTATCCCTGTGTGTGTGTAGGAGTATGTGTTTTACTTAGGTCTTTGTGTGTATGTGTATTTTCTGAATTTGTTGTGTGTTTCTGTGAGTGTGATAAAGTGCTGTGTGTTATGTATTATTCTCCTGCACATGACAGTCCTAGTTGGCGGATGATTCACAAAGTCTCGCTGTGGAATTATCTGTGGATAAAGCTACAATGAATTTATGAGGACTAACTAGTATGTCTCTGCTACTTTTAAATTCAAATTTCTGAATGATATACTGCCCTGACCTGAACCACCATCTTCAGTCAATATGATTCATATCTGTGCGGAATACAGGATTAGAAACCAGTGATTATTTTATTATTCTAGGTGAGGGTGGAGCCTTAGGCAGTCGGGGCAGAATTCAACTAATGATTGGACATGACTGGCAGAGAATTGGGGAGTTGGAGCAGGGAACAATTGGTCTCTACTGATCTCTAATTCGGCATTCCAAATTATCCCAAAGGCGTTCGATTGGGTTGAGGTCAAGGCTCTGTGCAGGCCCGTAAAGTTCTTCCACATTGATCTCGACAAAACACTTTCTGCACGGGGGCATTGTCATGCTGAAACAGGAAAGGGCCTTCCCCAAACTGTTGCCACAAAGTTGAAATCACATAATTGTTTAGAATGTCATTGTATGCTGTAGCATTAAGATTCCCATTACTGGAACTAAGGGGCTTAGCCCGAACCATGAAAAACCTCCCCAGACAATTATTCCTCCTCCACCAAATTTTGTAGTTGGCAGTATGCATTCTTGCAGGTAGCGTTCTCCTGGTATCCGTCAAATTCAGATTTGTCTGTCGGACTGCCTGATGGTGAAGTATGATTAATCACTCTGGAGAACACTTTTCCACTGCTCCAGAGTCCAATGGCGGTGAGCTTTACACCACTCCAGCTGACCCTTGGCATTGCACATGGTAATTTTAGACTTGTGTGTGACTGCTCAGCCATGGAACCCCATTTCATGAAGCTCCAGACAACCAGTTATTGTGCTGACGTTGCTTCCAGAGGCAGTTTGGAACTCCCTAGTGAGTGACAGATGATTTTTACGTGCTATGCGCTTCAGCACTCGGCGGTCCAGGTCTGTGGGCTTATGTGGCCTACCACTTCACTGCTGAGCCGTTGTTTCTCCTAGATGATTCCACTTCACAATAACATAATGTACAGTTGACCGGGGCAGCTCTAGCAGGGCAGAAATGTGATAAACTGACTTGTTGGAAAGGTGGCATCATATTACAGTGCCACATTGAAAGTCACTGAGCTCTATGGAGATTGCATGGCTGTGTGCTCGATTTTATACACCTGTCAGCAACGGGTGTGGCTGAAATAGCCGAGTCCGCTAACTTGAATGGGTGTCCGCATACTTTTGTAGTGTATCACCGTAACTGTAAGGGGTTGAAAATAAGTAGAATAGGCCCGGGGCTGTGCTGTGGATGTATACCTTTACTTGCCTTCCATTAATCACATGTAAACTCAGTATGTATTTTAGATTATGCAGCCTGTGAGTATGGATATATTCGTGGCATTGTGTAACTGGTCTTGGTGTTTAGCGTTTTCCTGATGTGGTCTTGGCGAGCATACACATGTCTGTAGTGATGTAATACTGTATACCATATATCAGCTCTACTTCATTCAATTTCCTCTGCGCAAGATGTGTGTGTGAGGACTGCGTGCTCGACATAACCTTTGCAGACAATCTACGCATGTACAGTATGTCCTACACAGTGATATATGTGTAACAGTTACTAGACAAAATAAATTATGTCCCTGATAGTCCGAACATCCGACATTCATAGACAATTTCTGTCTCCAGGTGTTTGTGCACCTTATTAAAAACAAATTATAGCACAATGTCTTCTAACATTTCATATTAAGCAGGGGAGAAGCCTTACCACTGCTCTGACTGTGGAATGAGCTTAGACACCTCAAACGGACTATAATGTGAAGTAATCTCTTGTAGAGTTGTAGGCGTAGAGCTGTCGGCTCTCATACAGTGTGCCGCTTCTTCCTGTTCTTGTAGGATTGGTTCTCTTCTGAAGCCCCCTGCCTCTCCGTGGAAGATCCATTATGTGCTGGTCTTGCACAAAGGAAAACAGGCCCTGCGTAGCTGCATTATTCATTTCTTAATTTCACATTGTCAGAGTTATTGAGAAATAATGTAAGGGTGGGAGAGACCTGGACAGAAAGCAAATGAAGCACTCTATTCTCATGGAAAGCAGCCATGATGGAAGTTTGCTTTGGTGTGGTGGTGAATAACAAAATGTTAATTCTCTTCCCCCATCCCCGCGCCATGATGCTTTGCTTTTGTCTGCCAGGACTATGACATCTTCTGGTTTCTCTACTGGAAAATATGTCATTTTCCAGAGTGATCACTTGCCTTTGCATGACTCATTGCATGTCATTTGATGTCCTTGGGGGGGAGGCAGTAGATGATAAAGCTTGTTGTTTGAAGACAGTAAAAACACACAGCTTCTCTGTGACAGATCCACACTCACCATAAAGCTTGTGTTTCACCAAGACTTCAGTCACGGCTGATTGAACGACTCGCCTTAGAGTTTTGTATCCTTTGCATGTGATTGTATTTCTTAAGCAAAGCTAATTGAAAATAAATATTCATACCATCTCTGGGATCAAAGTTCCATCCTAATAACATGAGATCAATAGAAGAATATTACACAGGATCACAGCGATAATTTAGTTTTTATGGAATATATTATATTTCTGATAATTATTTAAGCATATGTTTAATAAGGTCCATATGCAAAAGCTGTTGTGAATGCTCATCCACATAATAATAATTTGTTTATTGTAACAGTTCTTTTCACTTTCATGCACCTCATACCTACCAAGCTTTATTACAACAGGAATGAAAATAATAATTTTCAAAATAATATAGAATATTCAGTGGGAATGATACCTGGGTCCCATTGCAGGTTAACATTTTTCATCATGAATCTTGTTCTGGAGGCAGCTCTGCAGAGTGGTCACAAGCTGGCACAACCACAAAGTCATAAAATCTCAATTTAAACCTAACCCTAACTTTAACCTTAACCTTAACCACACTGCTAACCCTAACACTACATTTAAAAAGCTAATGTTTATATTCATACATTTTTACAATATACACCCTTTTGACTTTACAGCAGGCCTATCTAAGGAGAAATCGCTCAGTTCTGCCTCCAGGACAAGACTCATGACAATAAACATCAACCTGCTGTCCCTTTTCCCTCCTGTCTTGACACCAAATACACACTACAGTACCAACATTTGAGAAATGCTATTGAATGACATTTGATTATCACGTAGAATGTTGCCATGCAACATGCCATCTCATGCTGTATTCTCAATAAGAGAGTAACACAATAAGCTCCCATACAAAATAAATGTGAAATTAATTATATAAAAATGTATTAATTTCCAAATATTGGAAATAACCAAAAGGCCCCCATGGATGTAAGATATTCATTAAACAGACAATTATAAAGATGTGATAAAAAGAAAAGAAATGTACTTTATTCATTAATTCCATAATGCAAATTCTATTAAGCTGGCACCTTAAATAAATACATTTCCTGATGGCTCCCTACATTGCTACTACAGATATTGGAATCTCAAATTATATGTTTTATTCTCGAAATCCAAATTAACTGACTTACTGGGAACATTCATTCATTCTGCCTGGCTCACAGGCATATCTCACCAGTGAATGCAAGGCTTAAATACTTTATGGCTGGTAATGAGTTTTTTTTAATGAGCAGGGCCACACTATAAACAGGTCCCATGGAGCAATTTTATTACAGTTAGCGAATATTAAATGGCTTAAATAATCACGTTCCCTGCATAGAACGACTTTGCTGACCATTTCTACCAAGGACCTATGGATATTTTCTCTTGGTAATGTTAATGGAACTTTGGAAAAGTTATTAGGATGATACACATGGCACACTATTCCAGGATATTAAGGAAACATTGAAATAGCGGCATGTCTTTCAATTACACATTTACGAAATGCAAATGTTTAAGAATGTGTTATTCGAAAATTGCAGAAAATTGTTATGTTTGTCCAGAGGGAGCGTGTGTGTGTGTGTGTGTGTGTGTGTGTGTGTGTGTGTGTGTGTGTGTGTGTGTGTGTGTGTGTGTGTGTGTGTGTGTGTGTGTGTGTGTGTGTGTGTGTGTGTGTGTGTGTGTGTGTGTGTGTGCACGGTGGTATAATGCCCTTCCTGTGGTGAGCGCTGTCTGTTTGGGGAGGCACTGCTGATTGCTCCTTTTTTATCAGACTGTCATGGCTGGACATCAGGAGGACCTCACACTGGCCCATTGACCTCCACTTCTCTAGAAACACCTCTCCCTCTGGATAAAGTTCACTTAGTATCTCTTAGCAATTGTTTGAATTGGTCTCAATGTGTTGATTTTTATGTTGGGGTTAACTCTGCTTGGTATATCCAACTCATACCTTAGCAACCAAGATACTACTTTAGTGTGAATCAATCATACATTGCTATGTCATAACATTTATACATTTATACTTGACTACTATTGATATTAATGATACGTTTATTAACATTTCCCTATTCACAGACGGTGTTCCAGTGCAGTGAAGAAAGACACCCATTTACCGGTGCTATCGTCAACGAGACAGTGATTGAGCTGTCCACCAGTTCACTTCGTCAACTGGCAATGGCAGGGAGATTCCACTAAGCAGAAGGGCCTGAGGTTATTGAGTCCTTTTGATAGTGTCAGAGCATGGAAGGCCTGTAATCCATCTCTTCAGCTCTTTACTGATGGGCTCCTCAACCATCTCCCAGCCCCAGGCCTGCTGGGCAAGTAAGTTAGTCATGCTAGCTAACCTCTCTGTTACAATCTGCTACAGTCACTTGGCAGGGAAGTGTCACATTTTAAAACAGTTGGATCGATGTGAGTAATGGCTTTGTCACCATACACTCTCTGACATCTAGAAAAATACATTTAAAAAAATCTAAATAATTATAGTTCTGTTCTGTTACCTTGGAAATATGGTGACAGGTTAGAATGTAAAGAGTGTTGAGAAGTAGAGATTTGTTTTAGTTTTTGTCTAGAGTTTTTTTTTTTTTTTTTTTACTTTTGACTAGATGAACTGGGTCCAAAGGAAGTGGCCAGAGTGAAAAAGTTGGTTCTATACAGACTACACAGGGTAAACCAATAATACCTTCTGAACATGACTAACTGGAATTCAATGGAATTCACCTCAACCCTTACAGTATAGCTATTTTGTGTGACAAATGTGTCTGTGAAAAATAATATCCTCATTATATTTTTATTTTGTCATTTTTTCAGAAGTCAGCATATTGGTTACTTTTAGTGTCTAATGACTGTGAGCTCCAGAGCAGAATGGTGAGGTGGTAAGGGATCATAATGAGAGACAAGCAGGATGCTTTATTATTAGCATCTCTCTAAGCTCTTCCCAGACTCAATCCGGAGATTAAGCACTCTTTACTGTCAACACACTCCCTCCTGCTAAATAGCATAGATACTATATCAGAGTTCCACGAAACATATAACGTCCTCTTCATCTTCACTGATAGACAGCTTTAACCACCTCTACGCCCTCAACCAATTAGGTTGGACGGAAAGTTTGAACAAATACAGATATTTTGTGTCCTCAGGGACGACTTTTAGTGTTTGTGGAAAAGTAAATGCGCATATGGTTTCTAACTTCAGTGGGAGCTGTGTTGTGTAGGGAATCACATATTGTGTGGAGCAATTCAATTATATCTTCTCTCTATCCTCTCTTTTCTGTATTAATTAGTAAATAGGCAGTCTCCTCTCATCTGTTTCTCCCCTCCTCTTCCTGAGGCCAGCAGATTCTACCATGTTTGATTAGAGTATTAATAGCCACAGACAGTCTTGGCAGTCGCAGCAGTTATTGACGGCAACGTATGCATCTGTCCTATCAGCTTTTTAGCCGATTGCATTACATTTGATTAGAATACAAATAACCCCAAAAAACTAAATGTTCAGATCCTACTCACACACCCAAACTTGAGTCAATCAGTTTGAACCAGTCAGTACCAGCACTGATATTGTAGCGGCTCATAGCAGCATGCAGAGGCTCTACAAACAATGCATTCATCAATAATAAAGAAAAGTAACAAAGTTGTACAAATCGGAGTTGGAAATATAGCTGTTAGCCTATCCATAATTTTGCTTCATATGAACCCCAAACTGAGGTAAATAGACAGCACCAGTAGGATGTACAGCAGTTCAAATAACAGTTGGTAAAACTCTTACACACAGCAAATTGGCCAGGTTTACCTAGTGTTGTTTTTTGTGTGTAACATTTTCTAGTGCTGATTCAGGTGTTAAATTAATTATGTTTGTTAAATTAACACTCATTGGTGTTAAATAACCCCAGGTTTGGTGTTAATAACTAGTGTTAAACCAGAACCACTCCCATCATTATCATATTTCCCAGCATGCTCTATTGCAGGTTGATTTTTAGAATTGTTTGTTTTTGTGGATTTCTGGTTCCGGTGGCTGAAATGTGTGGCTTTCTCGTGGCTTTTCTTAACATAAAATAACTATGAATTAACAGACTTATTTTAAAATAATTGTCAACATAAACATCACATTAAGGTGTGGGACATTTATTACAAGGAAAAATAGCAGGTCTATTTCGCTCCAGTAGCTGGCATATTCTGTCTTTTCACAATTCACCTGTGGGAACATGGTGGCTCTTAACAGCCGACAACAGAAAGAGTTGGCCACAACTATCTGAGAGATTGTTCATGAGGAAATTACCTCTGCCCTCGACTTGTAATTAAACCGATAAATTAATCTCTTGCTGCTCACTTCTAAAGTGGATACTTACTCATCCAAAGCGGAAAGTTTGGAGACAGCGGTCAACGTGGCAGAAGGGTGAGTCCTTGACCTAGAGAAAATGTGAACTAAGCTAGAAGGGGAAATCAATTTCCTAAAAAAAAAAATGAATCACTCGAAGATCATTCCCATAATTCAATGTGTGGGTCACAGGACTTGAAACTGGTGTGGAAGAGAGCGAACCCAAATCACTTCATGAGCAATCTTTTCTCTGAACTGTTGGGCTGGAGAAGCAGGGTCCCATGTCCCTGATGAACACCGTATGGGTCCTCTCTGGAATGTATCTCTGTGTATGCTTGCTGAAATCCCCAGTTTTGAAATCAAACAGCAAATTGTTCACCTCGCAGTGGAATCGGGGGCTGTTACCTATGCGGCGAAGAGGATCAGCTTCTACCCAGATATGAGTCCCAAACTGCTAAAACAGAGGGCTACCTAAAACGAAGTGAGATCCCAGCTGCACAAGCTAAACCTGAGATGCAGCTTCATCCACATGACGAAGCTGATCTTGACCTTCCGGAATAAAACACACACGTTTTCCTCTGCCAAGGAGGCTCAAGACTTCTTCGATAAGCACATCAAGTACACCACACAAGGGGATGAGCCAACCGATCTAGGCCAACTCCAAATTGGCTGGCTCAATATTCAGGTATTCTATCCACGCACAATCGCACAGCCTAGCCCATGGCTGTGATGCTGCCCTCAGGATAAGTCAATGATGAGGACACCCTCCAATTGGGTAAAAGGAACACTATTGTTATTATTATTATTATTATTATTATTATTGCTGAACATGAGACTTCGTTATGATTATATTGCCTAAGTTCAAAGATAATTAGACAATGATGACTCCTGTAATGGTTCCATCAGTCACCACAGGGCGACAGAGACTGCCCTAGAGACATTAATAAAACTCAGGTGTGTCCATTTTACTCATTATGATTTTGCTTTTTAAAGAGGAGTGTTTTCTGTTGTCCTTTGCAGAAGCTTGAAATGTTTACTGTGTGCATTTGTTTCCTTTGTGAGTTTGAGACGTAGTGTTTGTTGTTTTTCAAGTGTACTGTGATACTGCGGCTACTGTTTCTCAGTAAAGTATTATGTTTATCCTTAAAAACCTCTTGCAGCTCCCCCCCCCTACTTTGTGCAATTTCCGACTGAAGACATATCCAAATCTAACAGCCTGTAGCTCAGGCACAGAACCAAGGCTATGCATATTCTTAGTACCATTTGAAAGAAAACACTCTGAAGTTTGTGTAAATGGGAATTGAATGTAGGAGAATAACACACAATAGATCTGGTTTAGATAAAACAATGAAAAAAACATGTTTTTCTTTTTCTTTTTGTATCATCATCTTTAAAATGAACAAGCTAAAACAAACATTCAGATAGGATGATGGGGACAATTTCAGTGAAACATATAAGAGGGCAACAGTACTTGTGCAAAGTTTCAGAATGATAACTTCCAAAATGAGTGGGCTACATGACATTTATCATGAAGTCACCCAGATGTGCCACACAAGTATCCCAAATGTGGCCAACTTGGTGAAGGTATACATTTTGAAACTAATAAATATATACAAAACTCCAAAATGGTATTCTAACACACCTCCACCCCACAGAATTGAGAAAAAAATGGAAAAAAATGAATAAAATGAAAAACAAATAATTATTGATTAAAAAATATGAAGAAAAATATATACATTTACGAAATAACCTGGGTAACTATTTACACACTTTCAATATTTGGATGACCCTCAGTCCTCTATCAAATCAAATCAATTTATATAGCCCCAGCCTAAAACCCCAAACAGCTAGCAATGCAGGTGTAGAAGCACAGTGGCTAGGAAAAACTCCCTAGAGGGGCAAAAACCTAGGAAGAAACCTAGAGAGGAACCAGGCTATGAGGGGTGGCCAGTCCTCTTCTGGCTGTGCCGGGTGGAGATCACAGTAGTTGTAGAGGGTGCAACAGGACAGCACCTCGAGAGTAAAAATGAACAGTTTAGGGTTCCATAGCCGCAGGCAGAACAGTTTAAACTGGAACAGCGGCAAGGCCAGGTGGACTGGGGACAGCAAGGAGTCATCATGCCAGGTAGTCCTGACGCCATGGTCCAAGGGCTCACGTCCTCCGAGAGAGAGAAAGAGAGAATTAGAGAGAGCATACTTAAATTCACACAGGACACCGAATAAGACTCCCATTCGGAGTCAGTGTCACTGTGAAAGAAAATGTTCAGTTAGAATAGTTTCACATATGAGCCCTGTATCAACAGGTATAATAAACAGATATATATAGAGAGTTGAAGGTTGAATATATTATTATATTATTATTACCTGCTAGATCTACTGTCTCTTTTATATTATGACATTTCAGCTAGATCTACTGTCTTTATTATATTACTGTCTTTATTATATTACAACAGACGAGCTGTATCTACTGTCTCCATTTCACTTTGGCCATTGATGTGGTCCTGCATTCTCCTCAACAGCCTCAAATAGGCTATTTCATGTGGGTTGGGGTGGGGCGGCAGACACACGCATCTCACATTTCATGACATTAAATGTTTATATATGGCTTCTAAAATAAATAGAAAATCACAAATAATATTTTATATTATTAATTTCAAACAAGGGCTTGAGCATGGTAAGAACTTACCAGTCCAAAATGATGTCCTCTCCCGTTCAAAAAATATTCCTCCACAATCGCTAAATGAAGCGTCCTACAACAATCTCTGTCTCACCTTCCCAATCAATTTATTCTAAAGTTGTGTGTACATCTGTATATCTAGACTTAGATTTAGCTTTCCCTGACTTAGTCGCCATAATGATTGATATATAAACAGCTGAATCTGCGCATTCACCAAACAATACAGTGCGTAATATGCGTAGCTTCTTCCGGTATGAAAATTCAATAGCGCATGACTCTCTTTAAGCTGGAGCTTACTACATGGGTTGGTCTTGCAACACATAAACATGGCGTATTGCCATTTAGCTCAGCTCATTGGCTATCTACCCAGCTAGATTTCAAGACGATCAGTGGTCATTGGGTTAAAAGACAGTCAATCAATGAAACAGCGGGCAAATCATTGGTGCACAATGATGTCATTACTTGTTGTCTTCAAATCGGTTTCTTTCAGTCAATACTTCCCACGAAATGGCCCATCAGGTTTGATTGTGTTACAAACAAACCAGTTGATTGCAGTGAAACCAAACATGACTGGAAAAGTCACGTTTTGTGTGGGTATTTACTCTCGAATGTGTCGTTGAAAATGGAATGAGACGGAATTCACTACACAAGCAGTTCACAAAATGTTTTGTGTTAGGCTATAAAAATGGATTTTATCAAACAAAAGATCATTCATTGTGTAACAATGAGCATTGGAATTGCAAACAGCGAAGATTGTCAAAAGTAAACTATTTATTTTATTGCAGTTTGTGATTTTGTTGCGCCTGTGCTGGTTGAAATAGTTGTTTTTTATGGGGCTCTATGCTCAGATAATCGCATCATATTCTTTCGCAGTAAATCCTTTTTTGAATCTCACAAAGCAGTTGGATTAGCAAGGTTCTAGACTTTCGGTACAGGTGAGACACTTGTATTTCCATGAATGTTTAATATGAATATTTATGTAGCGAACACCGTATGTTGTGGAATTTCAGCCCGCTAGCGGGTTCCGTGCGCAGAGAGGTTAACCACTGATTCATCGTCTGGTCTCTTCTCTTCACCTGGGTCCAACCGTACCATGTCACAACAAGCTTCTGCCCAAACATGGACCCAGCAGAGATCACCCAGATAAAGAATGTTGTAACCCATCAAGGAGCACTGCTGGGGCAGCAGCAGGAACAAATCTCCCAAATATCAGAGACCCTCTGGGAAATTACAGACTCCCTCCAACCACAGTCCAAGCTCAGTGCTACAGGCATCGCCCAGTGCTACAGGCATCGCCGTCATTTCTCTAGGGAACCTGCACCGGGAACCCAAGATCCCAGCCCCTGAGCGGTATGATGGCCACCCGAGAGGATGCAAGGTGTTCCTCACTCAGCAAGGGGTTCCTCACTCTGGTGTTCGAGCTACAGACCTCCTTGTTCCACACTGATTGGGCCATGATCGCCTACATCATATCTCTACTCCCAGAGAGTCCCAGTCTGGAGTGCAATGCCACATGCCATTTCCAGAGTGCTTCAAGTTGTTTCTGACAGAGGAGCTGGTGTGAGACATAGTATAGACCAATCGCTATGCCTTGGAGCTACAGGAGAAGAGAGAGCCAGGAGTGGGGGAACAACCACAATTTGTGAAATGTATACCTTCCTGGTAACATTCCTTCTCATGGGGATAGTAAAGAAGAATTCCCTAAGAGAATACTAGAGGACAAGATCCTATGTTTGTAACTCCCTTCTTGATAAGGGAATGTATATGTTTAAAGTAATGACTAAAGAATTCCACCCTGAAACATAATTAACTTCTCTAAGATAGGGGGCAGCATTCTGAATTTTGGATGAAAACCAGGCCCAAATTCAACTGCCTGCTACTCATCCCCAGAAGATAAGATATGCATATTATAGATAGAAAACACTCCAAAGATTCTAAAACTGTTTGAATCATGTCTGTGAGTATAACATAATTTATTTAGCAGGGGAAACCCTGGGGACTAACCATGCAGATTTTTTTGGGAGGTCACTATCTTTTCAATGAATTTTGATTGGGAATCCAGATTTCTAACGGACCTTCTTGCAGTTCCTACCGCTTCCACTGGATCTCAACAGACTTTAGAAATTGGTTGAGGTTTTTCCTTTGTGTAATGAAGAAGTACGGCCATCCAGAATGAGGGTAACTTGAAGTGTATTGTTAGATAGAGGCGCGTGACCAGAAAGCTAGCTACAGTATGTTTTCCTCCTGTATTGAACACAGATCATCCCGTCTTCAATTTAATCAATTATTTACGTAACAAAATACCTAAAGTTGTATTACAAAAGTAGTTTGAAATGTATTTACAGGTAACTTTTGAGATATTTTGTAGCCACGTTGAGCAGGGTGGAACCAGTGTTTTTCTGGATCAAACGCACATTTTGGATATATATCGATGGAATTAATCGAACAAAAGGACCATTTGTGATGTTTATGGGACATATTCGAGTGCCAACAAAAGAATCTTGTCAAAGGCATGAATTATATGTTTATTTCTGCGTTTTGTGTCATGCCTGCAGTGTTGAAATATGCTTTCTCTCTTTGTTTACTGTTGTGCTATCATCAGATAGTAGCATCTTATGCTTTCGCCGAAAAGCCTTTTTAAAAGCTGACATGTTGGCTGGATTCACAACGAGTGTAACTTTAATTTAGTATCTTACATGTGTGATTTAATGAAAGTTTGATTTTTATATAATTTTATTTGAATTTGCTGCTCTGCATTTTCCCTGGCTTTTGGCCAAGTGAGACCCGACTGTCCCCCTATCCTAGAGAGGTTAAGCATACCCGTATGTCCAATATTTTGTGTCCAACAGGTGAATTACAGAAGAAGGTGATTCACTAAATCCAACCAGGAGACTGGGGAGATAGGACTGGAAACAGCCCCATTGGGAAGGTCCCTACCAGGTTCTGTTAACCTCCACCTTTGCCGATAGAATAGCTGAGAGAGCCACTTGGGTCTACATTACCCACTGCAAAAAGGTAGAAACACATATAAGCACTGTTGATCACACACAGAGTTAGGAGAAGAACCGAGTACCAAGATTCCCTATCCTGACCTTTCATCACTATTTGTGCTCCTAGAGGTGTGAGTATGGGGTTGTACCTAGCAGACCGACTAAGGGCAGTATTAGCATGGGCAAGAGAGGGTTGGCGGTTTATGGGAATATTAGGGACTCTGAGCTGTATCATAGTCTTGGTAATCTTTCTGATACATCCAGATCCACCACCTTCCGGTACTAATTATATGACTCCGTTGTCATTGATAAGAAGTAAAAGTTAAACTATATAACACACTGACCATCACGGATGATTGACTTACAGAATAGGAGTCAAAGAAGGTCAAGATGTAGGATTTAAGGTAAACATAAAACCATTCCCCAGGAAAGCAGATAACTGTACAGGGATTGGGTTGACCAGATTGAAGTACTCATCCAACCCACCTCGGTTCACATTAACCTCTCTGGGATTTTCAAGACGGTAGCGTCCCATCCAGCCAACAGCCAGTGAAAGTGCAGGGCGCCAAATTCAAAACAACAAAAATCTCATAATTAAAATTCCTCAAGCATACAAGTATTTTACACCATTTTAAAGGTATAACCACAAATTATTATGTTAGGTCAGCACCAAGTCACAGACAAAGACAGCCATTTTTCCAGCCAAAGAGAGAGATAGAGATAAAATTAATCACTAACCTTTGATGATCTTCATCAGATGACACTCATAGGACTTCATGTTACACAATACATGTATGTTTTGTTCAATAAAGTGCAAATGTATATCCAAAAATCTCATTTAACATTGGTGTGTTATGTTCAGTAGTTCCAAAACATGCAGTGATTTTGCAGAGAGCCACATAAATTCACAGATAAACCCATAATAAACATTGATAAAAGATACAACTATTACACATGGAACTTTAGATAAACTTCTCCTTAATGCAACCGCTGTGTCAGATTTTTTAAAAACTTTATGGAAAAAACACACCATGCAATAATCTGAGTACGGCGCTCAGAGACCAAAACAGCCAAAGAGATATCCGTCATGTTGTGTAGTCAACATTAGTCAGAAATAGCATTATAAACAATAAATGTTGGTTTTGTTTGATAAAGTCCATCATTTATGTCCAAATACCTCCTTTTTGTTTGCACATTTAGTTCACAAATCCAAATTCATGAGGCGCAGGCACAATTAGTCCAGATGAAAATTCAAAAAAGTTATATTACAGTTCGTAGAAACATAATATAATAATAATAATATATGCCATTTAGCAGACGCTTTTATCCAAAGCGACTTACAGTCATGTATGCATACATTCTACGTATGGGTGGTCCCGGGGATCGAACCCACTACCCTGGCGTTACAAGCGCCATGCTCTACCAACTGATGTATAGAATCAATCTTTAGGATGTTTTTAACATACATCTTCAATAATGTTTCAACCGGACAATTTCTTTGTCTTTAGAAATGAAAAGGAACGCAACTAGCTCTCACGGCAGCATGCATGACTTAGCTCATGGCATTCTGCCAGACCCCTTAGTCACACAGCTCTTCAGAGTAGAAGCCTGAAACAAGGTTCTAAAGAGTCTTTACATCTAGTGGGAGCCTTAGGAAGTGCAATCAGACCAAATTTACACTGTATATTGGATAGGCAAAGACTTGAAAACCTACAAACCTCAGATTTTCCACTTTCAGGTTTTTGGTTTTTGCCTGCCATATGAGTTATGTTATACTCACAGACATCATTCAAACAGTTTTAAAAATTTCAGAGTGTTTTCTATCCGAATCTACTAATACTATGCATATCTGAGCTTCTGGGCCTGAGTAGCAGGCAGTTTACTCTGGGCACCTTATTCAACCAAGCTACTCAATACTGCCACCATCCATAAATTAAAGTAATGACTATGTGAAATCTATTTGAATTATTAGACTATAATCCAATAATGTATGGTTGAGACAAGTTAAGGGTGAGAAATATGTGTGTCACGCCCTGGTCGTAATATATTGTGTTTGTCTTCATTTATTTGGTCAGGCCAGGGTGTGACATGGGTTTATTGTGGTGTGTTTTGTCTTGGGGTTTTGTGGGGTGTTGGGTGTGTGGCTTAGTGGGGTTATCTAGCAAAGTCTATGGCTGTCTGGAGTGGTTCTCAATCAGAGGCAGGTGTGTATCGTTGTCTCTGATTGGGAACCATATTTAGGCAGCCATATTCTTTGAGTGTTTTGTGGGTGATTGTTCCTGTCTTTGTGTTTGCACCAGATAGGGCTGTTTCGGTTTTTACATTTCATTATTTTGTAGTTTCTGCATGTATTGTTTTTTCCTTCATTAAAATATCATGAATCCTCATCACGCTGCATTTTGGTCCGATCCTTGTTCCACCTCTTTGTCAGAGGAGGAGATAGGACAATTGAACTACACATGACCTTGTTGTAACTCTAAAAAACATACGACAGGAAAGAGGCCCTGCTAATGCCCCTCTAATCTAGGGAGGAAAGGAACAGCGAGGAACTGCCAGGCTGGTAGAATAGTGATAAACGAGGAATGTGAACTGTGGAAAAAGATACAGCCCACCTACTGTTGTGTGTGTGTGGAGGGTTATAAAGACTGTTCACGTTTTGATTGACGCCGGAGCTCTCTGAATAAAGAACAACGAACCTGTTGCAGAATCTGAGTCTTTGCCTAAATATTATTAAACCCAGGGTCTTACAAACCTCGGGGATTGGTCAAAGCTTACATGATTGTTTAGTTATCATCATTGGGATTTAAAATTCTCGTGACACTTCTCGTGACAGTTCTGCTGCGATGACTGCATTTCGTCAACAATGCTACTGCCATCCTAAATTATACTTTATACAAAATAAGAAATGTTCTTACCATGCTGAAAATAGCATTTGGTTGAGTCTTTGTGCCATACAAGGACCTATGCATTGATGAGTATGAGGGGTGTTGGGGAATAATCAGAATTAGTTGGTAACATAGGTAAGATGTTTTATATTCATAATATGTTTGTAAGTTACTTCTCATCAGAATGTTTATTTTTGTATAATACTGTGGCCGGGGTTGCAGTTATCTGTTCTATGTCAAGACTAAGTTACGTGGGCCGGAGAGAGGGGAGAGGTCAAGCGTGCATCTCTTGGCTCCACAATGTCTGTGTGCCAGTCAATGTGTCTCTGTGATCTTGTCAAGATAGGATGGATTTGATATATGCCTGTTGATGTGAGGATTTGTTTAGGTTCTGAGTTTGAGAAAAGGACGTAGTTTGGGAGACAAAGCTGAACGATAAATTATGCCAATGCTGTCTGGTATGTGTGTCTTTGCTATAAAGGATCTCAGTTGCAATGTGTAAGGGTCTCTCAAAGAATTCATTTATAGACACTGAATTGATCTGAGAGTCACAGGGTTGTGATGGAGCTCATATAATTAAAAATGGACTTTGTGATAACTCTGACTTGTGTGTGGTTTGCTCTCATGATTTGGTAAATACAGGAAATTTCCACGACAGAGGCTTGGGGTGTCTGGGTCCGTGGTGATGACCATACTGGCTCCTCATCTCAGCAAGGGACACACTTTGTGTGTGGACAATTGTTACAGAAGTCCCACACTCTTCCAGCATCTGCTCTCCAACAGCACAGGGGCCTGTGGTACAGTCAGGTCAAACAGGAAGGGGATGCCGGCATTCGGATTCAGGAAGATGCAGAGAGGGGAGGCGGAGTTTAAGGAGAACGGTCAACAGCTGGCAGTAAAGTGGCATGACAAACGAGACATCCATGTCCTCTCCACTGTCCATATAGCAACCATGTCAGCCACAGGGAAGAGAGAAAAATCAAACCAGACTGCGGGCTTGACTATGACCTCAAAATGGGGGCAGTGGATAAGGCGGAAATAATAAACAGCTTTGTGGAATGCACTCAGAAAATGATATATGGTATAATATAATATAATTTTTAATCTGATCAACACAGCCCTCAATGGCCACATAGTTCATCTCCAACTAACAGGTGAGATGATTACTGAACAAGGGATTTTTTTGTAATTGGACATACAGTTCACATACATAAACCAAACATTAACTTAATAAGGCACTTAGTTTGATAGAAACACAGCCTGGATTTGAATCAAGGAATCTGTGGTGACACCTCTAGCATTGAGATGCTGTGCCCTTGACTGCTGCGCCACTTGGAAATCTTAAGTCCAGGGTAGCTTCAAAATACAACACAAGCCAATACTTCTCTGATGCAATTAGCATTGTTTTAGAGACCTAATAGAAGAATGTAGCTAGCTACATAAGCACAATTGAATATAACACCATAAAGATTATGAAATGAGTAACGTTATCTCGTATACGTGGTTATAAGGAATATAGACAAAAACATTATGCTCCATACATACAGTAAAAATAGTATAACGTAATAAGGAACTTACTTGGAACTTGAACCTGAACTTGAACCTGGGTGTCTGTAGTGACGCCTCAAGCACTGAGACGCTGTGCCTTAGACAGCTGCACCACTTGGGAGTCATAAGAGCAGGGTAGCTTCAAATTATAACACATGCTCATACTTCTTTGACACAATTAGCATTGTTTTCCAGAGTTAATAGAATAATGTAGCTAGCTTCCTAAGCATAGACTATAACACCATAAAGGTTATGAAATGAGTAACGTTACCTCGCGTGTCCGCGATTATAAGGAATATACACAAAAATATTATGCTGCAGTAGAAACGACATGCAGAAACTATTATAACGTAATTAGGCTCTTACTTTGATAGAAACGCACACATTTCCAAAGTTATTATTGGTAACGAAAACAACTATGACTGTGATGCAGGCAACAGACGGAAAGTGTGAACACGTGTGTGCAGGACGGGAGATGAGCAAATGTCTGTAGACTTGAATTGCACAAACAATTGGGAAGTGTTTGGGGAATTTTGTCCGGGTCAGAAATGTAAAATAATGAATTGGTCTGCAAAATAAAAATGACTTTTTATGTGAATGAATGGGGCGGAACACACCTCAATTCAAACTGTTCTTAGAAAATAAAAAACTTGTTGAAAATAATTCAAAATTGACAAGTTGAAAACAGGCTATAAATAAAAACAGGCTGCTTGCCTTGGTTTGAGGGCAGCGCGGATTAAATGTAATGTTGCGTAACAATCACATTCTGGATGGAGAGAACGTTCTAACATCACGTGCATAAAAACACTCACACTGGGGCGACTGTTAGAAATATTTGGAACTCACACATGAAAATGATAAATGTATCCATAATGGAAAGAAAATTGCCTTTATTTATGTGTATCATCTCAATTCATATAATCCTACATTTTTTTGATTCTGTGAACAGCATATTGTTAGAATTAACTGAAATCGATCTGGTTATTGGGACAGACATGAATGTCATTTTGGACATGCGGGATTTATCTAAAAAAAAAACTACAATCCACTCCAGCATATACTCTCTGATTACAACCTCATTGATGCCTGGTGAGCACATAATCCTAAAGCAAAAGAGTACACTGTCTACTCAAACAGGAATAAATCATTCTCACAAGTTGATTTCATACTATTATCTACCCCTATATTTTATTTTATCAAGAAAAACAGAAATTCAACATATGAGTGTTCCTGAACAGCCCCCCAAAAAACTCACCGACGGTTTACTGGCAAACAAGCTATGCAGTAATGATCAATTAACTGATATAGCAACTATTGAATCTGAAACAGGGTAATTACTTATCAGAACCCAAATTATTTTCCTGCTTTAATAAAGAACTATACACATCTGATTATAAATCCACACCAAGCCAGACAAAGTCCTTTCTAAAATAATTCCTCAACAGAGGAAGTCACCTCACTGGGAGCACACATTGCTCTCAATGAACTCAAAAGGGCATTGGAAGGCATGAATAAAGGAAAATCACTTGATGCTACGGTATTCCTCCTGAAGTGTATTTAAAATGTGGGAATTAATTAGGTCCACTATTGCTCTAAATGATTAATACAGTCTTTCACAAAGGTTAATTTTGGAGAGATGCAAACACAGTACTAACTTTCGCTTTTATAAAAAAAAGGTAATGACACCCATTGTTCTCATTATCGCCCTTATCCTTAAATAAACATAGATATTAAACTATTTTCAAAATGTTGTCTCGTCTTACTTACCCAATTTGATCCACTCTGACCATAGCATGTTTGTGATAAAGCGTTTATCCGCAGATAACCTCTGTCCACAATTACATATCTTAGATGGTTCATCAGAAACAACCGCTTCTTGGGCTCTCAATGCAGAAAATGCTTTTGATAGACTAGTATGGTCATATCGTGAGTCTGTATTGGAACATATGGGAATTGGCATCAATTTCATTAATATTGTTTAAATATATATGTCAATCCCCCAGACATAGTTATAACAGGCAATATCTGCTCTTGCTCCATTCAGAATCACAAGAAGCAGCAGACAAGTTGATCCAATTTCGCCTCTGCTATTCTTATTATCCATGGAACCTTTGGCCCAGGCAGTTCGTCAATCGAATGAAATAACACAAATTTCTCAAAGAATCTACTGATCCCTTCATCTCATTATACACAGATTATATTTTACTGTATCTAGACAATGTATCTGAATCGCTCCCAAATGCATTGAAGATCAGATGAATTCAAATAATCTAACCAAATCAGCCCTACTGCCTCAAGACCCCGATGGAGGACTTCATCTCGATTTACGGAATACCAATCGTTTCCCATTATACATACTGTATTTGGGAGTAGATATATTCCCTTCATTAGATAAAATCATTGTCAGAAACTATAACAGAGAGCTCAAGTAGATGGAATAATATTCCAGTTGCTTTAACCGGCAGAATATCTATTGTCAAAATGAATATATTGCCATGGCTGAATTTCTGTATTTCAATGCATCTATGGCTCCTTCTTCTGTCTATTGGGATGACAGTCATAGTGCGGTATTGTTTTTGTTGCCAATGCCATTCTCCTCTTTTTAATCTTTTGCCTTGTGACTGTGATATATAGGCCTAAAGGCGAAGACAATAAGAAGGGACAAATAAATTCAAGCATGTGTCATCGTTTCATCACAAAACCGGATAGCAACAACCTCTGTCCGGTGAAGTCCACAAAGAATATTGCATGTAACATACTGTTACAGGACCTACAGCATGGTCAAGCACTAAACAACTATTGATGTAGACCACGGAGCTATACCGCAAGTCGCAAAGAAAACTGGAGCAGCCTCCACTATATTCCAGCACCATTTTAACTTCAACATCATCAAATCAACTAAGCTTTGTCTAAAACAACGACAACTTAAATACACCAAAAACAATGTAGTGCAATCAACATGAAATAAATATGATGTAGCTGTCCATGATTTTAATTTTGTGTGCATACGTACTCGTTCGTACAAGTAGAAAAACATGTTGACTCATCCTACTTTTAGAAATGCAAATGCAAATCCTCCTCTATTAAATGTTGACGAAACGGTCTATCACTCTGTCACACAGTACACACTTTTCTTTTTGGTTTTCCTAGGCTACCTGGCTAAAATGCTAGCTCGCTAGCCTAACTTCCTTCAAAGGCAATTATAGTCAATGAACTAATCACTGATCATAATCTTGATGTGATTGGCCTGACTGAAACATGGCTTAAGCCTGATGAATTTACTGTGTTAAATGAGGCCTCACCTCCTGGCTACACTAGTAACCATATCCCCCCGTGCATCCCGCAAAGGCGGAGGTGTTGCTAACATTTACGATAGCAAATTTCAATTTACAAAAAAAAAAATGACGTTTTCGTCTTTTGAGCTTCTAGTCATGAAATCTATGCAGCCTACTCAATCACTTTTTATAGCTACTGTTTACAGGCCTCCTGGGCCATATACAGCGTTTCTCACTGAGTTCCCTGAATTCCTATCAGACCTTGTAGTCATTGCAGATAATATTCTAATCTTTGGTGACTTTAATATTCACATGGAAAAGTCCACAGACCCACTCCAAAAGGCTTTTGGAGCCATCATCGACTCAGTGGGTTTTGTCCAACATGTCTCTGGACCCACTCACTCTCACAGTCATACGCTGGACCTAGTTTTGTCCCATGGAATAAATGTTGTGGATCTTAATGTTTTTCCTCATAATCCTGGACTATCAGACCACCATTTTATTACGTTTGCAATTGCAACAAATAATCTGCTCAGACCCCAACCAAGGAACATCAAAAGTCGTGCTATAAATTCACAGACAACACAAAGATTCCTTGATGCCCTTCCAGACTCCCTCTGCCTACCCAAGGACGCCAGAGGACAAAAATCCGTTAACCACCTAACTGAGGATCTCAATTTAACCTTGCGCAATACCCTAGATGCAGTTGCACCCCTAAAAACTAAAAAAATGTCTCATAAGAAACTAGCTCCATGGTACACAGAAAATACCCGAGCTCTGAAGCAAGCTTCCAGAAAATTGGAACGGAAATGGCGCCACACCAAACTGGAAGTCTTCCGACTAGCTTGGAAGGATGGTACCGTGCAGTACCGAAGAGCCCTTACTGCTGCTCGATCGTCCTATTTTTCTAACTTAATTGAGGAAAATAAGAACAATCCGAAATTCCTTTTTGATACTGTGGCAAAGCTAACTAAAAAGCAGCATTCCCCAAGAGAGGATGACTTGCACTTTAGCAGTGATAAATTCATGAACTTCTTTGAGGAAAAGATTATGATTATTAGAAAGCAAATTACGGACTCCTCTTTAAACCTGCGTATTCCTCCAAACCTCAGTTGTCCTGAGTCTGCACAACTCTGCCAGGACCTAGGATCAAGAGAGACGCTCAAGTGTTTTAGTACTATATCTCTTGACACAATGATGAAAATAATCATGGCCTCTAAACCTTCAAGCTGTATACTGGACCCTATTCCAACTAAACTACTGAAAGAGCTGCTTCCTGTGCTTGGCCCTCCTATGTTGAACATAATAAACGGCTCTCTATCCACTGGATGTGTACCAAACTCACTAAAAGTGGCAGTAATAAAGCCTCTCTTGAAAAAGCCAAACCTTGACCCAGAAAATATAAAAAACTATCGGCCTATATCGAATCTTCCATTCCTCTCAAAGATTTTAGAGAAGGCTGTTGCGCAGCAACTCACTGCCTTCCTGAAGACAAACAATGTATACGAAATGCTTCAGTCTGGTTTTAGACCCCATCATAGCACTGAGACGGCACTTGTGAAGGTGGTAAATGACATTTTGATGGCATCGGACCGAGGCTCTGCATCTGTCCTCGTGCTCCTAGACTTTAGTGCTGCTTTTGATACCATCGATCACCACATTCTTTTGGAGAGATTGGAAACCCAAATTGGTCTACACGGACATGTTCTGGCCTGGTTTAGGTCTTATCTGTCGGAAAGATATCAGTTTGTCTCTGTGAATGGTTTGTCCTCTGACAAATCAACTGTACATTTCGGTGTTCCTCAAGGTTCTGTTTTAGGACCACTATTGTTTTCACTATATATTTTACCTCTTGGGGATGTTATTCGAAAACATAATGTAAACTTTCACTGCTATGCGGATGACACACAGCTGTACATTTCAATGAAACATGGTGAAGCACCAAAATTGCCCTCGCTAGAAGCATGTGTTTCAGACATAAGGAAGTGGATGGCTGCAAACTTTCTACTATTAAACTCGGACAAAACAGAGATGCTTGTTCTAGGTCCCAAGAAACAAAGAGATCTTCTGTTGAATCTGACAATTAATCTTAATGGTTGTACAGTCGTCTCAAATAAAACTGTGAAGGACCTCGGTGTTACTCTGGACCCTGATCTCTCTTTTGAAGAACATATCAAGACCATTTCGAGGACAGCTTTTTTCCATCTACGTAACATTGCAAAAATCAGAAACTTTCTGTCCAAAAATGATGCAGAAAAATTAATCCATGCTTTTGTCACTTCTAGGTTAGACTACTGCAATGCTCTATTTTCCGGCTACCCGGATAAAGCACTAAATAAACTTCAGTTAGTGCTAAATACGGCTGCTAGAATCCTGACTAGAACCAAAAAATTTGATCATATTACTCCAGTGCTAGCCTCTCTACACTGGCTTCCTGTCAAAGCAAGGGCTGATTTCAAGGTTTTACTGCTAACCTACAAAGCATTACATGGGCTTGCTCCTACCTACCTCTCTGATTTGGTCCTGCCGTACATACCTATACGTACACTACGGTCACAAGACGCAGGCCTCCTAATTGTCCCTAGAATTTCTAAGCAAACAGCTGGAGGCAGGGCTTTCTCCTATAGAGCTCCATTTTTATGGAACGGTCTGCCTACCCATGTCAGAGACGCAAACTCGGTCTCAACCTTTAAGTCTTTACTGAAGACTCATCTCTTCAGTGGGTCATATGATTGAGTGTAGTCTGGCCCAGGAGTGGGAAGGTGAACGGAAAGGCTCTGGAGCAACGAACCGCCCTTGCTGTCTCTGCCTGGCCGGTTCCCCTTTTTCCACTGGGATTCTCTGCCTCTAACCCTGTTACGGGGCTGAGTCACTGGCTTGCTGGGGCTCTCTCGTGCCGTCCCTGGGGGGATGCGTCACCTGGGTGGGTTGATTCACTGTTGTGGTCGGCCTGTCTGGGTTCCCCCCCACCCCTTGGGTTGTACCGTGTCGGAGATCTTTGTGGGCTATACTCGGCCTTGTCTCAGGATGGTAAGTTGGTGGTTGAAGATTTCCCTCTAGTGGTGTGGGGGCTGTGCTTTGGCAAAGTGGGTGGGGTTATATCCTTCCTGTTTGGCCCTGTCCGGGGTGTCCTCGGATGGGGCCACAGTGTCTCCTGACCCCTCCTGTCTCAGCCTCCAGTATTTATGCTGCAGTAGTTTATGTGTCGGGGGGCTAGGGTCAGTTTGTTTATCTGGAGTACTTCTCCTGTCCTATTCGGTGTCCTGTGTAAATCTAAGTGTGCGTTCTCTAATTCTCTCCTTCTCTCTTTCTTTCTCTCTCTCGGAGGACCTGAGCCCTAGAACCATGCCCCAGGACTACCTGACATGATGACTCCTTGCTGTCCCCAGTCCACCTGGCCATGCTGCTGCTCCAGTTTCAACTGGCCTGGGCCCTAGGACCATGTCCCAGGACTACCTGACATGAGGACTCCTTGCTGTCCCCAGTCCACCTGGCCATGCTCCTGCTCCAGTTTCAACTGTTCTGCCTTACTATTATTCAACCATGCTGGTCATTTATGAACATTTGAACATCTTGGCCACGTTCTGTTATATTCTCCACCTGGCACAGCCAGAAGAGGACTGGCCACCCCACATATGCTCTCTCTAATTCTCTCTTTCTTTCTCTCTCTCGGAGGACCTGAGCCCTAGGACCGTGCCCCAGGACTACCTGACATGATGGCTCCTTGCTGTCCCCAGTCCATCTGACTGTGCTGCTGCTCCAGTTTCAACTGTTCTGCCTTATTATTATTTGACCATGCTGGTCATTTATGAACATTTGAACATCTTGGTCATGTTCTGTTATAATCTCTACCCGGCACAGCCAGAAGAGGACTGGCCACCCCACATAGCCCGGTTCCTCTCTAGGTTTCTTCCTAGGTTTTGGCCTTTCTAGGGAGTTTTTCCTAGCCACCGTGCTTTTACACCTGCATTGTTTGCTGTTTGGGGTTTTAGGCTGGGTTTCTGTACAGCACTTTGAGATATCAGCTGATGTACGAAGGGCTATATAAATAAATTTGATTTGATTTGATTTGATTTGATAACGTTAGCTAGTTAACATTGGCTTCTACATCTACAGTTGAAGTCGGAAGTTTACATACACCTTAGCCAAATGCATTTAAACTCAGTTTTTCACAATTCCTGACACTTAATCCTAGTAGAAATTCCCTGTCTTATGTCAGTTAGGATCACCATTTTATTTTAAGAATGTGAAATGTCATCACATTCCCAAGTGGGTCAGAAGTTTACATACACTCAATTAATATTTGGTAGCATTGCCTTTAAACTGTTTAACTTGGGTCAAACGTTTCGGGTAGCCTTCCACAAGCTTCCCACAATAAGTTGGGTGAATTTTGGCCCATTCCACCTGACAGAGCTGAATCAGGTTTGTAGGCCTCCTTGCTCGCACATGCTTTTTCTGTTCTGCCCACAAATGTTCTATGGGATTGAGGCTTTTTGATGGCCACTCCAATACCTTGACTTTGTTGTCCATAAGCCATTTTGCCACAACTTTGGAAGTATGCTTGGGGTCATTGTCTATTTGGAAGACACATTTGCAACCAAGCTTTAACTTCCTGACTGAAGTCTTGAGATGTTGCTATAATATATCCACGTCATTTTCCCCCCTCATGATGCTCTCGATTTTGTGAAGTGCACCAGCCCCTCCTGCAGAAAAGCACCCCCACAACATGATGCTGCCACCCGCATGCTTCACGGTTGGGATGGTGTTCTTCGGCTTGCAAGCCTCTCCCTTTTTCCTCCAAATATAATGATGGTCGTTATGGCCAAACAGTTCTATTTTTGTTTCATCAGACCAGAGGACATTTCTCCAGAAAGTACAATCTTTGCCCCCATGTGCAGTTGCAAACCGTAGTCTGGCTTTTTTATGGCGGTTTTGGAGCAGAGGCTTCTTCCTTGCTGAGCGGCCTTTCAGGTCATGTCAATTTAGGACTTGTTTTACTGTGGATATGGATACTTTTGTACCTGTTTCCTCCAGCATCTTCACAAGGTCCTTTGCTGTTGTTTTGGAATTGATTTGCAATTTTTGCACCAAAGTATGTTCATCTCTAGGAGAGAGAACACGTCTCATTCTTGAGCGGTATGATGGCTTCGTGGTCCCATGGTTTTGATACTATTGTTTGTACAGATGAACGTGGTACAGTGGGGCAAAAAAGTATTTAGCGAGCCACCAATTGTGCAAGTTCTCCCACTTAAAAAGATGAGAGATGCCTGTAATTGTCATCATAGGTACACTTCAACTATGACAGACAAAATGACAAAAAAATCCAGAAAATCACATTGTATGATTTTGTATGAATTTATTTGCAAATTATGGTGGAAAATAAGTATTTGGAAATGGAAGGCATACAATAGAAGCCCATCAGAAGTTTGCTAGAGAGCATTTGGATGATCCAGAAGAAGTTTGGGAGAATGTGATATGATCAAATGAAACCAAAATATAACTTTTTGGTAAAAACTCAACTCGTCGTGTTTGGAGGACAAAGAATGCTGAGTTGCATCCAAAGAACACCATACCTACTGTGAAGCATGGGGGTGGAAACATCATGCTTTGGGGCTGTTTTTCTGCAAAGGGACCAGGACGACTGATCCGTGTAAAGGAAAGAATGAATGGGGCCATGTATCGTGAGATTTTGAGTAAAACCTCCTTCCATCAGCAAGGGCATTGAAGATGAAACGTGGCTGGGTCTTTCAGCATAACAATGATCCCAAACACACCGCCCGGGCAACGAAGGAGTGGCTTCGTAAGAAGCATTTCAAGGTCCTGGAGTGGCCTAGATAGTCTCCAGATCTCAACCCCATAGGAAATCTTTGGAGGGAGTTGAAAGTCCATGTTGCCCAGCAACAGCCCCAAAACATCACTGCTCTAGAGGAGATCTGCATGGAGGAATGGGCCAAAATACCAGCAACAGTGTGTGAAAACCTTGTGAAGACTTACAGAAAACATTTGACCTCTGTCATTGCCAACAAAGGGTATATAACAAAGTATTGAGATATACTTTTGTTATTTACCAAATTGCAGTCACGAAAACGGCGAAAAATATTCCAAATTAGCTCCATGATATTGACAGAAACATGGCAAACGTTTATAATCAATCCTCAAGGTGTTTTTCAAATATCTATTCGATAGTATATCCATCGGGACAATTCATTTTTCAGTAGGAATGATTGGAGTAATGGCTACCTGTTACAACTTCTAACGATGGTGAGTGGAGGAGTCAAGCGCAGAGAGCAGGTAATTCAGTACGTGGATATTTTATTCCATAGACTGTGGAACCACGACAAGCAAAACACCAGGGCGCATGAAACAACCTGTCCCAAAATACAACGGACTCAAAACTGTCCGGAAAAATACTGATAACACTCATACATAGATAACAGGAAACAAGCCCGCACATATACCCAGCGGGCCTAGTGCCCTTAAATAGCCTACAAACAAACACTAACTCAAAACAGGTGTCCCCAATTAAACTCAATAAACAGAAACAAACTGAAAGGGAATCGATGGCAGCTAATAGGCCGGCGACGACGACCGTCGCCGAACAGGAAGAGGCACCATCTTCGGTGATATTCGTGACACTACCTCTATATTTTACACGAGAATCTCTCTGGGAGCATCAGGTGACCACTTGTGCAATGTAGTCGCTTACGGGTTGCAGGCGGGTTCGCCTGCATCATCAGTTATGTTATACTCGCAGACAATATTTTTACAGTTTTGGAAACTTTAGAGTGTTTTCTATTCTAAGCTGTAAATAATATGAATATTCTAGCATCTTGTCCTGACAAAATACCCCGTTTTTTAATCCAAAAATGAAAATACTGCCCCCTAGTCACAACAGGTTTAATTAACCACTCGAGGGTTGCTTTAGCAATATGATTAGAATAATTGTCAAGCTGGAAGGTGAACCTATCCTTTTGGATATTTTTGCATAATCCAACCCTGACCTGTTTGGAGATCTCTCTCCTTGGCATTCATGGGGCCGCTTGCTTGGTGGCGCCCCTTGCTTAGTGGTGTTGCAGACTCTGGAGCAGGTATGTATATAATGAGATCATGTGGCAGATCATGTGAAAATTAGATTGCACACAAGTGGACTTCATTTCACCTTTCTAGTGCAGGGAACCTTCTGCTAGCGGAACCCCTCGACAACATTTAGATGAAAAGGCAGGGTGCAAAATTCAAATATATTTTTTAGAAATATTTAACTTTCACACATTAACAAGTCCAATACAGCAAATGAAAGATAAACATCTTGATAATCTAAACATCGTGTCAGATTTAAAAAAATGCTTTACAGCTAAAGCACAACATATGATTATGCTAGATCACGGCAAAGTCTTAAAAACACAGACATTTTTCCAGCCAAAGATAGGAGTCACAAAAAGCAGAAATATAGATAAAATGAATCACTAACCTTTGATGATCTTCATCAGATGACACTCATAGGACATCATGTTACACAATGTTATGTATGTTATGTTTAATAATGTGCATATTTATATCCAAAAACCTCAGTTTACATTGGCACGTTACGTGCAGTAATGTTTTAATTCCAAAACATCCGGTGATTTTGCAGAAATACTCATAATAAACATTGATAAAAGATACTAGTGTTATTCACAGAATTAAAGATAGACTTCTCCTTAATGCAACCGCTGTGTCAGATTTCCAAAAAACTTTACGGAAAAAAGCATAATCTGAGAACGGCGCTCAGAGCCCTGAGGAATGTCCGCCATTTTGGAATCAACAAAGTTAGAAACAACACCATAAATATTCACTTGCCTTTGATGATCTTCATCATAAGGCACTCCCAGGAATCCTAGTTCGACAATAAATGACTGCTATGTTCCATAAAGTTCCATCATTTATGTCCAAATAGCCACTTGTTGTTAGCGTGTTCAGCCCAGTAATCCATCTTCATGAGGCGCAGGCACTTCATCCAGACAAAAACTCGAAAAGTTCCGTTACAGTCCTTTTAAAAACATGTCAAACGATGTATGGAATCAATCGTTAGGATGTTTTTAACATAAAACATCAATAATGTTCCAACCGGAGAATTCCTTTGTCTTCAGATAAAGCACTGGAACGTGAGGTAACTCTGTCGGGAGCGCGCGTAATGAGACCAAGGCTCTATGCCAGACCACTGACTCAAAGAGGTCTCATGAGCCCCTCCTTTATAGTAGAATCCTCATTCAAGTTTCAAAAGACGGTTGAGATCTAGTGGAAGCCGTAGGAAGAGCAACCGCATCCATATCTCAATGTGTATTCGGTAGGCCAAGTTTTGAAAAACTACAAACATCAGATGTCCCACTTCCTTGTTGGATTTTTCTCAGGTTTTCGCCTGCCATATGAGTTCTGTTATACTCACAGGGGTGTCTGGTATTGGGAGCAGAAATGAATGCACCGGGAGCCCTTAATCAGACCCCTGCACGCCAACGGCAAAGGGCTATTATGGTCATCAGCAGTTGGGACTGAGCAGCCCTACTGTATTTAGGAACCACCCTGCTCACCTCAGCTGGGGAGAGGCCCAAGAAAAGGTGGCCTAAAAATTGGCCACTCACTCCTTCCTGCATAGACTACCTCACCTATCGGGATTTCCACTTAGCGGTCAAAAAATGCTAAAGAAAATTATTCCTTTTAAACTGGTGACATGGAACATCAGAACTGTTTTGAAAACTGACGATAATAATGATAGACCCCAACAAATCTGATTGCTGCAGAACTAAGGAGCTACAATTGCTGCCCTGAGTGAGACTAGGTTCCTGGATGAAGGTTCCCTGAAAGTGGAGGGAGAAGGCTACACCTTCTTCTGGAAAGGTTACTCTCTGGGTGGGCAACATCAGCACAGTGTGAGACTGGCAATTAAGAACAGCCTCTTACCCAGCCTCACCAAAACACCTGTTGGCATAAGTGAAAGACTCTCCGTATCCCCCTAGCCAAAATGTGCTATGCTACTCTATATAGAGCATACACACCAACGTTACCATCTGAAAATGAGTAAAATGACTGCTTCTATCAGTCCCGAGATGAGGCCCTTCACCGCATCCCCGGGGATGACAAGATCTTTCTGCTGGGTGACAGAGCAACAGGATATGGAGCGGAGTGCTGGGTTAGCATGGTGTTGGTCAGGCAAGAGACTGCTAGCTTTGCTAACTCTAAGACTACCAAGCATGAACGCATCATTACGAACACCTTGTTCCAGCAGAAGAACAAATACAAAACATCTTGGATGCACCCACGGTCCAAACACTGGCACCTGATCGGTTACGTCATAGTGAGACGTTCTGACACAAATGACGCCCTGGGATGGGAAGGGGCATGCTTTCTTCAGGGTGGGGGGTTTAGGCGGGGTGGGAGGCGTGGTTTGTTTGTTTCAATATGTATGTTTCTGTATGTACATTGATCAATGAATTAATGTTATGCTATGCAAATATACATAACAAGTATAAACTAACCCAATATGTTACTTGGACTCGATAGACCCGTTACTGAAATGGTTGTTCCAGTTTAGATGCTTTAGGTAATCTCATAGCATTATCTTCCCAACCTGGAAATCGTTCTGATTGCAGGTTGCTGGTGAATAAAAATGCTTAATGTTAGATATCTCCATTCCGACTGGATTCCAATAAGAATAGCATAGTGTGACTTGCAGGCCTGATTTTGCCTGTAACTCATGCGTTTCAGCCCACAATATTAGAGAAAATCTATGCCCTCAAAATAAGGCCTTGTGAAATTTGTGTTGTACTGTGTTCATTTTTTATGATAACATAATCACTTAGGATCTCACTTTGTGAAGGCCTGGTTACTGAAAATGGATAAATTCAACAACCATGTCTCTGTCACTAACTCTACAATTCACTCGAAAAGGCACTCTTGGAAATATGCAAATAAGGCTTTACACTAAGCAGTGTCTTAATTGAACACTGAAATGTGTGGAATCATATAGACACTGGACCAGTGTTAAATGTAACACTCTCAGTGTTGATTTAACACTCGGAAAATGTGCTGTTCAGTTCTGTTATTCCCTCTGTCTCACATGAGGTACACTGTTGGCCTGTACAAATATTGCAGAATTGCTTCCAACATTATGTTGATTACTGAAGTATTGAGTATAGCAAAATGGTTAAATAATGCTTAAGTGGCTCCTATGCTTATATCATATCTTTCCTGTGTCCAGTGATGAGAGGGGCATCTTTATGGTGATCAGACCTGCCCTCAGGTTACGATGCCAGTCTTCTTTTCACCTCATTGAATACCTGATTTACTTAACAAAATGCACATCTCAATAGGTGGTCCAGGTAAGTCATGACATAGCACAAGTTTGGGGGGTGGGCCTTTCCTCTTTTGTTCTCTATTGCTCCTCTATTGTTTCTCAAGCAATGGGGAGGCGGATGACATCAATACTGCCCGTCAAACCAACTCCTTGAATGCCCTACTCCTTGACGTTGGTAATTGTGTCTAAAAAACACTATTTTGTTCAAAACATGTTTTTTACCCTTTAGTGTGTGTACTTTACTGTATTTACACTTGGGATATCACGTTTCAACAGGAAAAGTTAAAACATCAATGGAGGATGTCTTTAAAGGGAAGCTCAGTGGTGAAAGCCTTCCTCCCTCCCCCTTGACAGAATCCATGTAAAGTACTTATGATGACTGTGACAGCGTGTAATTAGATTTTTATAGACAGTGTCATGGGTCATAACTTAGAACACTAGAGGGCTCAAAACTTTTTACTACCCTCCCTGAAGTTTAACAACCTTCCACTTCTATTCCAGCTGGACTCCTCTCGTACCCTTTCAGTTGTCATAAAGGTGCTCTCCTCCTCCCTCACCTGGCCTCCTCTAGCGGGAGAAAATATATATTTTATAAATAAACCTCCCCATCCTTTCCGTCCTCCCCATCTCTACCCGTCACATGCACACTTTTAGAAGGAAAAAAAATGTTATTTGGCTGTTCCCATACAGTACGAGAACCATTTTTGGTTCCAGGTAGAACCATTTTGGGGTCCATGTAGAAACCTTTCCACAGAGGGTTCTACATGGAACCCAAAATGGTTCTACATTGAACTTAAATATAAACGCAACATGTAAAGATTTGGTCCCATGTTTCATGAGCTAAAATCAAGTTCCCAGAAATGTTCCACGTTTCTCTCAAGTTTGTACACAATCCATCCACCGGACAGTTGTGGCATATCAAGAAGCTGATTAAATAGCATGATCATTACACAGGTCCACCTCTGGGGCCCCAGAGTTTTTCCTTATCTGGTAACCTGACCAGGAAAACTCTGGACCCTTTAGGTATGACAGTGATTAATCAGTTGTAAAAATGTTTGATACGGGCCATGATGGGACACATTCTTTCTAATCAGGTCACATGGTTTAAAAAAAACTCTGGCCATGGGGAAGATGAAGACCTGGTCAAACTGCAGCAAATTATATTTAGACTAGACTAACAGGGGGGTTTCCTCTACCCAGACACAGAGACAACAACTGATAGACAATAGAACTCACAGGGCTGAGCTTGCTTTATGCATGTTTGTATAGCACAGGCCTAAGCAAATGTAGGCCTAATAAAAAAATTGACTTACAGTCTATGTCATCAATATTAAGTTGACTGATTAATTCCAGGTAATAATTTTGGATTAAAAAGGTCTAGTCAGCCTAGCCCGCCCAAGTTTGCATTAAAACCACATGTAATCACATTCATATTTTCTCCTGACAAACAAATGGACTTCTAATGGTGTGGGGGCTGTGCTTTGGCAAAGTGGGTGGGGTTATATCCTCCCTGTTTGGCCCTGTCCGGGGGTATCATCAGATGGGGCCACAGTGTCTCCTGACCCCCCTGTCTCAGCCTCCAGTATTTATGCTGCAGTAGTTTATGTGTCGGGGGGCTAGGGTCAGTTTGTTATATCTGGAGTACTTCTCCTGTCTTATCCGGTGTCCTGTGTGAATTTAAGTATGCTCTCTCTAATTCTCTCTTTCTTTCTCTCTCTCGGAGGACCTGAGCCCTAGGACCATGCCTCAGGACTACCTGGCATGATGACTCCTTGCTGTCCCCAGTTCACCTGGCCGTGCTGCTGCTCCAGTTTCAACTGTTCTGCCTGTGGCTATGGAATCCTGGCCTGTTCGCCGGACGTGCTACCTGTCCCAGACCTGCTGTTTTCAACTCTCTAGAGACAGCAGGAGTGGTAGAGATACTCTTAATGATCGGCTATGAAAAGCCAACTGACATTTACTCCTGAGGTTCTGACTTGCTGCACCCTCGACAACTACTGTGACTATTATTATTTGACCATGCTGGTCATTTATTAACATTTTCATATCTTGGCCATGTTCTATTATAATCTCCACCCGGCACAGCCAGAAGAGGACTGGCCACCTCTCATAGCCTGGTTCCTCTCGAGGTTTCTTCCTAGGTTTTGGCCTTTCTAGGGAGTTTTTCCTAGCCACCGTGCTTCTACACCTGCATTAATTGCTGTTTGGGATTTTAGGCTGAGTTTCTGTACAGCACTTTGAGATATCAGCTGATGTACGAAGGGCTATATAAATAAATTGGATTTGATTTGACTTTAAATACATAACGTTACCAATTAGTTTACCCCGACCAGATGGACCAGACGCATAGGCTGTATGCAGCTGCTATTGTTAGTAGCCTACGTTTGATCAAACCGAAAAATAAAACTTGTTTTCATCCCATATAGCATGTCAGATCTCTCATGTTTAGGTGTGCCTATAATGCAACATTTATGTAAAGAATTTTTGCTTGTGTCTACCCAGAGTGATGATGTGTTATCACCTTTGCTACATAAATTACTGGAGGAAAGTGGAAAGCCTACTTGGGCTTGCGCAAAAAAAATGCTTTACGTCAACCTTTTGTCATGTTTTGTCTTATATTGTCTTGTCATTATGCTTTCCCTTCTGTTCGTTTCCCCCTGCTGGTCTTATTAGGTTCGTTCCTTTTTTCTATCCCTCTCTCTCCCCCTCCCTCTCTCTCCTCTCTCTATCGTTCCGTTCCTGCTCCCAGCTGTTCCTCATTCTCCTAACTCACTCATTTAGTCTTTTCACACCTGTCCCCTATTTTGTCCTCTGATTAGAGTCCCTATTTCTCCCCTTGTTTTCCGCTTCTGTCCTTGTCGGATCCTTGTATGATGTTCGCTGTGCTGTGTCATTGTCTCGCCCTGTCGTGTCTTGTCTCCTTCAGATGCTGCGTGTGAGCAGGTGTCTTAGGCTGCTACGGTCGGTGCCTTCCCGAGGCAACCTGCAGTCAATGGTCGAGTCTCCAGTCTGTCCTCGTCACTACGAGTGGATTTAAGTTTTTTCATGTTTTGTTTTCTTCTTTAATTGTCCAGGACTATTACTTTTGCCATTTACTGGAATAAAGACTCTGTTTTCGCCAAGTCGCTTTTGGGTCCTCATTCACCTGCATAACACCTTTCTTTTCAATCTCACTTTTAATGGATGATGTGATGGATTTGATTAAATTACATCCCAGAGATGTAATTTAATGGATGATGGATTTGATTAAATCGACATCCCAGAGAAGACAGTACAAACTTCCAAATGCTCATCAGGTAAAGCATCGTAACATGCAATTACCTCTGCAAGCTCCTTGTAGTTGACCTTGTTAGCTGAACTTTCCACTCATGGTGCCCCTAAGTAAAAGCCAACTCTTCCCAATAAACTGCTTGTTAACCGGTTTTATTTTACTTTCTCTTTGTGTTGCTCAGTTTGAATGCGCAGACGTTCATCCATAACATGATCGGTGCACCTTTCCCCAGAAAATGTAATCTGATGTGGGCAATAAATCCACTACATTTGTTGTTAGCATTAGCTAGCAATTCTGGTGGAGAAAACTGCACTCTGGTATTTAGCTAGTTAGTTCAACTTTAGTAGCAAGTAACTATCTCGACACAAAAAAGAAAGTTCTAAAACCAAGAAAACAATATATAATCTACCTCCTCCGTCTCCTGTAGTTTGAAGAAACTAATTTGAATTGAACAATATCCTAAAAATTCTCAAATATAACTCTTCACTCTTAATCTTTATCCAATATGTCACCAACTCACCAAGCTTCTCAACACATATTACCCCATAACGCACTGTAGCACAACAAAAATACACTACCCTAGGTTCGTTCTCTTAATCCTACGATTGGATGGACAACATGTCAGTTCATATTGCAAAAGCTTTGATTGGTTGGAGGACGTCTTCCGGACGTGTTCATAATTACCTTCTAAGTCTATGGAAGGGGGTAAGGCCTACAAGCCTCTTAAGTTTGTATTGAAGTCAATGTAGCCAGAGGAGGATGGGGAATAGCTGTCCTCCGGCTAAACCATGTTACTAGCCTAGAGTGTGTTGTTGAGACTACTGGAGACCTTCATTACAAAATAGTGAGTTTTAATCAGGTATTTGGTGACGTGAATATATTAAGTATAGTTTTATCTAAAAATAATAACTTTTTTAACGTTTCATTATTTTACATTTTTCTGAATATCACTGAGTAGGATGGTCCTCCCCTTCCTCCTCTGAGGAGCCTCCACTGTTCGATGAGAACTTGGACACCATCACAACCTTACTGGACAAGGCCACAATCAACAACCGAATCAATTCTATGCGAAGGAGATGTCACGCTGCAAGAGGCATTTGGTGGTCACTCCAGATACAGACTGGTTTTCTGATCCCCTTACCTTTTTAAAAATAAATTATATGTGACCAAGATGCATATCTTTATTCCCAGTCTTGTGAAACCAAATGGTTCTCCTATGGGGACAGCTGAAGAACCCTTTAAGGTTGTAGATTTATTTTTAATTCTAAGCGTGCAGGTGTTGGGCCAGAGAATGGGCCTCACTTTAGGAGCATATTCACATTTATGTGAGCCGTTTGGAGCAGTAGCATTAATGGTTGGTCTTTTGGGCTGTGTATTAATGAAACTGGCACATGGCACAGAACCCTGTGGGTGACATGCTGGATCCACTGTATGCCGACAGAAACAAACATCTTTCTGGTAAGAAGGGGGCGGGGGTGTATGCCTCATGGCTAACGAGACATGGTGTGATGAAATAAACATACAGGAACTCAAATTCTTCTGTTCACCTGATTTAGAATTCCTCACAATCAAATGTAGACCGCATTATCTACCAAGAGAATTCTCTTCGAATATAATCACAGCCGTATATATATCCCCCCCCCAAGCAGACACATCGATGGCTCTGAACGAACTTTATTTGACTCTTTGCAAACTGGAATCCATTTATCCGGAGGCTGCATTCATTGTAGCTGGGGATTTTAACAAGGCTAATCTGAAAACAAGACTCCCTAAATTTTATCAGCATATTGATTGCGCAACCAGGGGTGGAAAAACCTTGGATCATTGTTACTCTAATGCATATAAGGCCCTGCCCCGCCCTCCTTTCGGAAAAGCTGACCACGACTCCATTTTGTTGATCCCTGCCTACAGACAGAAACTAAAACAAGAGGCTCCCACGCTGAGGTCTGTCCAACGCTGGTCCGACCAAGCTGACTCCACACTTCAAGACTGCTTCCATCACGTGGACTGGGATATGTTTCGTATTGCGTCAGATAACAATATTGACGAATACACTGATTCGGTGTGCGAGTTCATTAGAACGTGCGTTGAAGATGTCGTTCCCATAGCAACAATTAAAACATTCCCTAACCAGAAACCGTGGATTGATGGCAGCATTCGCGTGAAACTGAAAGCGCGAACCACTGCTTTTAATCAGGGCAAGGTTACTGGTAACATGACCGAATACAAACAGTGCAGCTATTCCGTCCGCAAGGCTATCAAAAAAGCTAAGCGTCAGTACAGAGACAAAGTAGAATCTCAATTCAATGGCTCAGACCCAAGAGGCATGTGGCAGGGTCTACAGTCAATCACGGACTACAAGAAGAAATCCAGCCCAGTCACGGACCAGGATGTCTTGCTCCCAGGCAGACTAAATAACTTTTTTGCCCGCTTTGAGGACAATACAGTGCCACTGACATGACCTGCAACGAAAAAATGCGGACTCTCCTTCACTGCAGCCGAGGTGAGTAAGACATTTAAACGTGTTAACCCTCGCAAGGCTGCAGGCGCAGACGGCATCCCCAGCCGCGCCCTCAGAGCATGCGCAGACCAGCTGGCCGGTGTGTTTACGGAGATATTCAATCAATCCCTATACCAGTCTGCTGTTCCCACATGCTTCAAGAGGGCCACCATTGTTCCTGTTCCCAAGAAAGCTAAGGTAACTGAGCTAAACGACTACCGCCCCGTAGCACTCACTTCCGTCATCATGAAGTGCTTTGAGAGACTAGTCAAGGACCATATCACCTCCACCCTACCTGACACCCTAGACCCACTCCAATTTGCTTACCGCCCAAATAGGTCCACAGACGATGCAATCTCAACCACACTGCACACTGCCCTAACCCATCTGGACAAGAGGAATACCTATGTGAGAATGCTGTTCATCGACTACAGCTCGGCATTCAACACCATAGTACCCTCCAAACTCGTCATTAAGCTCGAGATCCTGGGTATCAACCCCGCCCTGTGCATCTGGGTACTGGACTTCCTGACGGGCCACCCCCAGGTGGTGAGGGTAGGCAACAACATCTCCACCCCGCTGATCCTCAACACTGGGGCCCCACAAGGGTGCGTTCTGAGCCCTCTCCTGTACTCCCTGTTCACCCACGACTGCGTAGCCACGCACGCCTCCAACTCAAACATCAAGTTTGCGGACGACACAACAGTGGTAGGCTTGATTACCAACAACGACGAGACGGCCTACAGGGAGGAGGTGAGGGCCCTCGGAGTGTGGTGTCAGGAAAATAACCTCACACTCAACGTCAACAAAACTAAGGAGATGATTGTGGACTTCAGGAAACAGCAGAGGGAACACCCCCCTTTCCACATCGATGGAACAGTAGTGGAGAGGGTAGCAAGTTTTAAGTTCCTCGGCATACACATCACAGACAAACTGAATTGGTCCACTCACACAGACAGCATCGTGAAGAAGGCGCAGCAGCACCTCTTCAACCTCAGGAGGCTGAAGAAATGTGGCTTGTCACCAAAAGCACTCACAAACTTCTACAGATGCACAATCGAGAGCATCCTGGCGGGCTGTATCACCGCCTGGTACGGAAACTGCTCCGCCCACAACTGTAAGGTTCTCCAGAGGGTAGTGAGGTCTGCACAATGTATCACCGGAGGCAAACTACCTGCCCTGCAGGACACCTACACCACCCGATGTTACAGGAAGGCCATAAAGATCATCAAGGACATCAACCACCCGAGCCACTGCCTGTTCACCCCGCTATCATCCAGAAGGCGAGGTCAGTACAGGTGCATCAAAGCTGGGACCGAGAGACTGAAAAAAAGCATCTATTTCCAGGCCATCAGACTATTAAACAGCCACCACTAACATTGAGTGGCTGCTGCCAACACACTGACACTGACACTGACTCAACTCCAGCCACTTTAATAATGGGAATTGATGGGATATGATGTAAATATATCACTAGCCACTTTAAACAATGCTACCTTATATAATGTTACATTCACTACATTATTCATCTCATATGCATATGTATATACTGTACTCTATATCATCGACTGCATCCTTATGTAATACATGTATCACTAGCCACTTTAACTATGCCACTTTGTTTACATACTCATCTCATATGTATATACTGTACGCGATACCATCTACTGTATCTTGCCTATGCTGCTCTGTACCATCACTCATTCATATATCCTTATGTACATATTCTTTATCCCCTTACACTGTGTCTAAGACAGTAGTTTTGGAATTGTTAGTTAGATTACTTGTTGGTTATTACTGCATTGTCGGAACTAGAAGCACAAGCATTTTGCTACATTCGCATTAACATCTGCTAACCATGTGTATGTGACAAATACAATTTGATTTGATTTGATTTTGCCAGGGATATTAAAATCAGTCTGGTTAGGTTTATTTCTCCTCAGACAGAGTTCCTGTAGTGAAGCATTGCAGCTCACTGTGTGAATAACTGAAACCCCTTTTTCCTTGACTTGATATATTTCAATAGTGCATTTGCATCAATTTCAACCATGCTCTGATTCTACATGTCATTTTTTCATGTCATATTGCTAGGACCCCTTCCACAGAGTATGATGCAGATGGAATGGGATATCATACAAGCTGTGGATGTACGTGTGCAAATGCTTGTGACTGTGTTCTGTAATGCAGGGTAATCACTCTTCATTGTGAGTGCAGAGGAACTGCAGTTTTGGCAGTTCGCTCATAGCTTGTTTGAAAAACGCACGTATGGATTTCTATCTGTCTGCCGTTCTCGTTAATGTACGTTGCTTTGTTCTAATGTCAGAATAATATTTTTTTATGTGCAGCAACCAGCACTCTCAAATTAATCAGTTAGCTTTTCAAAGCAACTTAACAGACTGAAAGTCCATAATGGAGTACTTCATTATAGATTTTTTTAAATGTTCCTTTCAAGCTGCATAGAATAGAGGCTTCTTTTGATATCCATCCGGAAAAATATGGGCATCTGGGAGATGCGGAGAAACAAAACACCATTTAAATGATTTGCCTTTGAATCTTCTCTCATAAGCACTTTCTGTGAGAGTTAACAAAGTACAACTGAAGTTGACATAAGTTGTGTCTGGAGATTTCATTGAGAGGGGACTTCAAACTGAACTGACCAGAAACCCGGGTGTGTGTGTGCAGGGTGTGTCTTTGTGTGTGTTCATGTCTGTCTGTGTATGTGCATGTCTGTGCGCTTACATTATGTGTGTGCATGTCTGCTTCTGCCTATGTGTGTGTGAGTGCATGTCTGTGCAAGTGTGTGTGCACATTTGTATTTGTGTGTGTGTGTGTGTGTGCGTGTGTGTGTGTGTGTGTGTGTGTGTGTGTGTGTGTGTGTGTGTGTGTGTGTGTGTGTGTGTGTGTGTGTGTGTGTGTGTGTGTGTGTGTGTGTGTGTGTGTGTGTGTGTGTGTGTGTGTGTGTGTGTGTGTGTGTGTGTGTGTGTGTGTGTGTGTGTGCGCGTGTGTGTGTGCGCGTGGGTTATCTGGTTTGTTTGTATGGCGAACATAAAGCATTCAACTACCAGCCCGTTACAAGGTGCCAGAGTAGATTGCTTTGGCATGGTGAGGCGTAATGCCTCTATTGGGCAAAATACATTTTGCGAATGTTAAGCCGCTGCTGCATGTATGCCTGTGATAAGCTGATCATAAACGAAAGGATTTATGATACTGCATTAAGGAGCTGCATTTATTCATTCAACTATTATTTAGTGTATAATGGTGAGGGGAAGATTTAAAGAAATGCATTTTTGAAAGGATAGCAGCAGGAGGATGTAGCAGGATGTAGCATTAACAAGACAGGGAATTAAATTACTCAGGTTTTTAAAAAAAATGTTGCTTGGAGTGTCTTCATTTACTGAACTGATCAGAGATACGGGAGGAAGAGAGACCTCAAATGATCCATATTTTTGGCAGCAGACAGACGAGCGGTGTAAAATGATGATTCATGTAGGGCTAAGCTGATATCGGCGCTCTTTCTTTCTCTCACTCCCTGAGGCTGTGTGAATGTATTTTCACAAATCGAGGAACTGGTACCTACTGCATGTTTGTAAGTTCCTATTCATTGTTTCCTCACTGCCAATCACTTAACCCAGTTACTGCAATGCTTTATTACTTTATCTCAGTCAAAAGTAGACATTTGAACTGGTTTGTACACCTTTGGTTTGCATTTAGATACATTACAAGGACCTGTTGTAATGTCAGTTGATGGCAGAAACAAGGACACTTCTCATAAGAAGTCCTGTCTAGGATTGCAAGTAGATTGGTAGTTTACCAAAGATTCCGGAATCGTCAGTAATTTAGGTAATTCATGTGGTGGAGAAAGTACTCAATTGTCATACTTGAGTTAAAGCCTAAAAGTATTCGGTTTTAAATATACTTAAGTATAAAAAGTAAATGGAATTGCTAAAATGTACTTAAGTATCAAAAGTACAAATATTAACCATTTCAAAATCCTTATATTAAGCAAACCAGACGGAAACACAATTTTATATATGTATTTATTGGCAGATAGGCAGGGGCACACGCCAATACTATAATTTACAAACGAAGCATTTGTGTTTAGTGAGATCAGAGGCAGTAGAAATGACCAGGGATGTTCTCTTGATAAGTGTGTGAATTGGACCATTTTCCTATCAAAATGTAACAAGTAATTTTGGGTGTCAGGGAAAATGTATGGAGTAAAAAGTACATTATTTTCTTTAGGAATGTAGTGAAGTAAAAGTAAAAGTTGGCAAAAATATAAATAGTAAAGTATTGATACCTCTCCAAAATATTTTTATTTAAGTACTTCACACCACTGGATAATTAAACTTAATTTAATTTATACTTGATAATTTTTGAAAAAGTATGAATAATTAGTATTGATTAGTTTATTTTTGTGTCCATAATATTCATTCTACTAGATAAACCATATGGTTAAAGGTAAAATAGCCTAATTAATGAAAAAGGCATCCAATCAACAATGGCATTATTTTCTTTTAACTCTGCAACTCTTCCCTACTATTGCATTTTTTCACAACTACCACCAGTTTAACACCAGCACATTTACAACAAATACATATTGACATAGTAAAATAAATAAGTGTGTAAAAAAATAAATATATATATATATTGCTGAAATCATCATATTAAACACCAAATTGATGGTTTGTATGTAAGAAAATGTTTTACAGCTTTGTTATGAAATCTTTTTTTTTTAAATATCTTATTTTATATATTTTACATGTAATAAGGCCACGCAGAGGGCCAGAGATAATTACATACACCTGTAAAAATCTCAAGTACCCAAAAGTGCCACTAGATGTCTTGTGCTAGAGTACGTAAAATCCTTGAAAGATACCAAAATTCTGGTAGTTTAATGATAAACTTTGAAGGTTTCAAGTAATATACTCTCCCTTTGCAGCCCTAGTCCTGTCACCATAATCTTCAGACTTTTGAGACAAGAAAAAAGGTACCATATGCTGCCAGGACGATATCTTGCGAATGCCCTGGTAAAGGAATAAAATAATCATTTTGTTGGTTGTGTAAATATTCATGCTTGTTTCTGACAATATTCTGTGTAGAAATCGAGGACACTCCTCCATAGATGAACGCCTGCAACTTTTTACATTTGTATTATGTGGGATTAGGTTTGGGTGGTATCCAGATTTTCATACCTTCATACCGTTCCTGTACCATACCGGGTTATACGGTATTACCGGCAGTGCATACAAGTGTCTCTATTTCTTTCCAAACAGCTTCTTTTTTTACGCACAAAACAATTGATGCAGTAGGGATCTTGATCCAGGCAGGGATTGATTGTCTATGCGTTATACAAGAAGCTTGATGTTGCAAGCTAGCCACTTAGTGTGTGCCACGCTAGTGTTAGCAAGGGCTACAGTGACCCCCTCATACCACTAATGCTGATATTATGCAAAGCTCCAGATTTCTAACTGAGTCCCTCTGACAGGCTAATTGCCTTGACAGCTCTTGTTAGAGATGTTTTATGGGTGTGCAGCGGAGGCTCCCAGAGTCAGGCCTGTGTGATTCCATGCCAGGCAGCATGCCTGGCGGAAGTGGGGTGGGGGTGGTGGTGGTGTGTGTGTGGGGGGGGGTCAGGTGCAACTCCCTGGAGGGGGAGGGGTATCCAGGGCTGGGTCTGGGTTCGGCGGAGGTCTTTAGAACGGTCAGCAGCTGGGATGTTGGCATGCTGTCAGATCCTTGTGTCCCCCTGACCCCTCCGTTGCCCGGTGCATCTAGATGAGGTAAGTCGTGCAGTAGCGTGAGGTCACAGAGGCACTGTCATTAGAGGGGAGGTCAGAGAGCTATAATCACTTACATCTTAAAAAGGCTGCTTCCTGACAGCCACACCACAGGTAGTCATACATCATACGGGACTGGCTAACTGTTGATGCCTGTTTTCCCTCCCTCCCTCACTGTCTCTGGCCATTGTGTGAATCCATGCAGCACTACTGCAGTGTAGTTATCTGCTTATAATGTAAGAGATGGAGTATTTTTTACATGATAGATGTGTGAACTTGTATTATGGATGGCTGTTATTTATTTAGCTGAATGTTAGGAAAGAAAACAGCACTTAAACCAGACTGTTATTTTAGGGATACTAGAGTTGATGCATGTGCCTTAGTCTTAATGTGTTTATTTTATTTATTTTTTATCATGTGTTGGTCATTGTTGCGTGTTCCGTCATTGTAAGTCATTTCTTTATTACATTTTTTATTTCACCTTTATTTAACCAGGTAGACCAGTTGAGAACAAGTTCTCATTTACAAATGACACATTGGCCAAGATAAAGCAAAGCAGTGCGACAAAAACAACAACACAGAGTTACACATGGGAAAAACAAACGTAGTCAAGAACACAATAGAACAATCTGTAGTTTATAGATGAGGTAAGGAGGTAAGGCAATAAATAGGCCAATTGTGGCAAAGTAGTTACAATTTAGCAAATTACACTGGAGTGATATATGTGCAGATGATGATGTGCAAGTAGAAATAATGGTGTGCAAAAGAGCAGAAAAACAAAAACAAATATGGGGATGAGGTAGGTAGTTGGTTGGATGGGCTACAGTGTACAGCTGCAGCGATCGGTAAGCTGCTCTGACAGGTGCATTGATGATGCATGCTGTGCTACAACAATTTCCCAAATTGGGATTAAAAAAGTCATACTCTACTCTACTTTCTACTCTACTCTCTTAAAATAACTGTTTCAACTGGGATCCTGGCTGATCAGGTTATATCAGCCAGACTAACCCCATTATAAATGATGTCTCACCAGGTTAGGCTTTGTTTTTTACACCAACCACCACTGTGATGAAAGCATCTATGTGACCTATCAATAAAACATACTACACAGGGTTCTTCTTCTTCTTTGACTACCGATGATGGGTCTTCTCTCTAGCATGTTTGTTCAAGGGTAAATCCATTTGAATTCAATCACTTTGTGACAGCATCCTTTCCGTACGTGTTTTCCCATGGAAGAAGTGGTCAGAGAGTGACTTCTTTTGACCTGAACGCCAAAACATTCAGTGGATAGAGTTGCTCAAAGTTGGCCCATTTTGCATACCCCACAGTACCATAACATATCTGGGGCGGCAGGGTATCCTAGTGGTTCGATCCTTGGACTAGTAACCGAAAGGTTGCAAGTTCAAATCCCCTGAAAAGGTACAAATCTGTTGTTCTGCCCCCGAACAGGCAGTTAACCCACTGTTCCTAGGCCGTCATTGAAAATAAGAATTTGTTCTTAAATGACTTGCCTAGTTAAATAAAGGTAAAATGTCCATGTCTTCATCACTGGAAAAGATAAATGTTTGATTTTGATATAATTTAAAAGCTTACAAACAGTGTTGTCAAACTTTTTTAGTATTTCACACTACTATTTCACGCCAAATGAGAGTTTTGTATTGTGCCTGCCATCGTTTGAGACACAACATGCTCTTGAATACAGGGTGGGTGTCATTTCATTCATAGAAATATAATTCATAGAATGGACCTATCCCTTTAGACCACTGCAATTTAGCTGGTACTCCATTGAAATGTAAATGAAATGTACATTTTAACTTCAAATTTCTAACACGTAGATGACCGCCGGTCCACCCACTGTCTAATTTAAACTTAAATGGTTATGTCAATAGGTTTCCTATGGATGCTTGATAGTACAATTTAAAACGACAGATGTTCCCAGTCAAGTCAACATTCTCTGATGTGTGGACCTCCAACCATCTTTGTAGTACCATAGAGTGTTGAAATATCTACTTTATTCCCAGTTTAGTGCATTTATCAGCCAAAACAGGACACCCACCCTTTATTCAAAAGCATGTTGTGTCTCAACCAGTGGCGGGAGCAACACAAAAACGTTAGTGTTTAAGCTTTATGCAAATAAGAAATATATTTAAGCATTTTCAGATAATTGATTTTAAAGGTAAAAAGCGTTTTAACCGTTTATATTTTCCAGTAATGAAGACATGGACGTCTCATGGTATGGTGGGGTATGCCAAATTGACCAACTTATCTCTGGAATGAGCATTTCTAAAATGGGCAAATATGTATAGAAGGTTTCGTTCAAATCAAAAGGGGTGCTGTCAAAAAGTGATTGAACCCAAATGGATTTACCCCAAACTAAATGGTGTTGTGTATGTGCATGCTCGTGGGTCTCTGTATCTCTGTGTGTACCTGTATGCATTTCTCCTCTGTATCATCATTCACAGGTGTTCATTCAAAACACGCTTTGTTTTCTTACCTCCCTGTGTCTACCCTGACTGGATAGGATAGGATAATTGGTATCTGAGAGACTGTATGTTTTCTCATCCAACATGGCGAACAAAATCTACAACCCACAACGGCTGCTGTCGAACAAGCGATGCATGTGAATACTGCTCTGTCTCAGCCTGTAGAGATTAATAATGGGTTGGTGGGCTGCGAAGCGAGACTGTGCCGCTTCTGATGAAGAGCCACTGTTTATTAATTGTGACCTCTCGCTTCCAGGGGTTCATGCCTGATAATGTATGACATGAATTATGGAAGATGGACCCATTTCAGAGCCAGCCCACCCCCCGGATGTTTTCGGGGGTCGGGTTGAGCGTTTGTGTGTGTGACAGGCGTTATTGGAGAGACAGGGCGCTAATTCGTGTAACATGACAGAACGAGATGGAACACAACAAGAGGAAGATGGCGTGGCGTCTCCTGACAGGCCTGCTTGTGGAAATGTCCTCCATTTTGTTTTCAGAACACATCAGGAGATGTCACCAAGGCCCAGGGTTCCATAAAAGCATGCTTTCCACTGTGCTCAGTGGACACTTTCAGTATTGCAGTTTACTGAAGTCGATCCCAAAAAGACAATTCCCATCGACGTTCCCGTAGAGAAGTCTAATCAGAACATTTCTAAAAAAACACTTTTGCGATCACCTTTGTGCCCAAAATATCTATTGAATTATTCAAGATTTTTTTCCATCACTCACAGCCGAAGACATTAACATTCTAGATGAATCCAATGTCTGTCATGTTTCTGGATGACATGATGACGTTGTTGCTGCTCCAGTGTGCACTGAGTGCTTGTCATTATCGGCTCTGTAAAGCAGATGGCAACCACAACAAACGTGAGTATATTACGCTGAAAAAACCATCTGTCAATCTTAGATTCGGTCTCTGTTTCATACAGTATATAGCTCAATGGATGTCATAGAAAGATGGCAATTAGCCTCTCTCTCTAAACGGTCTAATGTCATTCAGGCCACCTCTGTGACATAGGGATTTAAAATGAGACCCCCTTCTCTCATCAATAGTCATCCATTGTGTTATGAACATTAACGAGAGGAACAATATTGTTAGTTCCCTTGCATCCGATCTATTTTCTTCCAGGGCTGTTTCTGCATGAGAATGGGTCTATTAGACAGCACCAGGGTGGTTTGATGAAGAACAGAGCTGCCTGTCTAACTGGTGGACAGATAAGTGATTGTCATTTATACCCAATGGGAAGTGTACTCCCTGTTCAACCACGACTGCATGGCCAGGCACGACTCCAACACCATCATTAAGTTTGCAGACGACACAATAGTGGTAGCCTGATCACCGACAACGATGAGACAGCCTATAGGGAGGAGGTCAGAGACCTGACTGGGTGGTGCCAGAATAACAACCTATCCCTCAAAGTAACCAAGACTAAGGAGATGATTGTGGACTACAGGAAAAGGAGAACTGAGTACACCACCATTCTCATCGACGGTGCTGTAGTGGAGCAGGTTGAGAGCTTCAAGTTCCTTGGTGTGCAAATCACCAACAAACTTGAATGGTCCAAACACACCAAGACACTCGTGAAGACAAAAGCCTATTCCCCCTCAGGAAACTAAAAAGATTTGGCATGGGTCCTGAGATCCTCAAAAGGATCCTTCTACAGCTGCAACATCGAGAGCATCCTGACCGGTTGCATCACTGCCTGGTACAATTGGCAATTGCTCAGCCTCCGACAGCAAAGCACTACAGAGGGTAGTGCCTACGTCCCAGTACATCACTGGGGCTAAGCTGCCTGCCCTCCAGAACCTCTACACCAGTCAGTGTCAGAGGAAGGCCATAAAAATTGTCAAAGACCCCAGCCACCCCAGTCATAGACTGTTCTCTCTACTACCTCATGGCAAGTGGTACCGGAGTCCCAAGTCTAGGACAAAAAGGCTTCTCAACAGTTTTTACCACTAAGCCATGAGACTCCTGAACAGATAATCAAATGGCTACCCGGACTATTTGCATTGTGCCCCCCCAACCCAACCCCTCTTTTACACTGCTGCTACTCTCTGTGTGTCTTATATGCACAATCACCTTAACTATACATTCATGTACGTATGTACATACTACCTCAATTGGCCCGACCAACCAGTGCTCCCGCACATTGGCTAACCGGGCTGTCTGCATTGTGTCCCGCCACCCACCACCCCCTCTTTTACGCTACTGCTACTCTCTGTTCATCTTATATGCATAGTTACTTTAACCATATCTACATGTACATACTACCTCAATCAGCCTGACTAACCTGTGTCTGTATATAACCTCGCTACTGTTATAGCCTCGCTACTGTTTTCACTGTCTTTTTACTGTTGTTTTATTTCTTTACTTACCTATTGCTCACCTAATACTTTTTTGCACTATTGGTTAGAGCCTGTAAGTAAGCATTTCACTGCAAGGTCTACACCTGTTGTATTCAGCGCACGTGACAAACTTTGATGTGATTTGATTTAAAGAAGGCCGCTCATTTAATAAATTCCTCACAAACACAGCAAACAATTTACTTATTATGGATTGTTTCCTGCTGAAATGATGCTTCATTTGCGAGTCATTTCTATCCTCTATAGTCACTGTTATGTTTTCAGATGTTTCATTTTGATGAAAAAGACTAAAATAACTTTCAAGGAATCATGGGAAGGATGAGGTCAAATAGAGCACAAGCCAATTGCAGATGTCTTGGCCAATCATAGTGACTGTAAGGGGGGATTCTACGAAGCTAATATATGGAATTGTTTTAAGATGGTCATACCAAGGATAATTTCTTTATTTTCGCATTTTGAATTGTAGGACCCTTGTAGGTATCGACGTTTTTTGAATGCTTTTTTTGTGGGGATGAAACATTTAACATGGAAATTGGCCTTGCTTCCCACAGTTGTGTCATGTTGGCCTCAATGTCCTTTGGGTGATACACACAGGAAACTGTGAATACCCCAGCAGCGTTGCAGTACGTGACACACTCAAACCGGTGTGCCTTAAACCTACTACCATACAAAATATTTTGTTTCACCTATTCACCCTCTTAATAGTACACATAGACAATCCATGTCTCAATTGTATCAAGGCTTAAAAATTATTCTTAAATCTGTCTCCTCCCCTTGATCTACACTGATTGAAGTGGATTTAACAGGTGACATCAATATGGGATCATAGCTTTGACCTGGATTCACCTTGTCAGTCTCTGTCATGGAAAGAGCTGTGTACACTCAGTTGATACAGTACTTCCATTCACTACCGGGTGACCGTCAGACATGTCGTTTGAGGCTTGTGGGCGCCGTACAGCAAAACAGTGTGTTTGAGAGAGTATCATCTTTCCAAAGAGTGGTCATATTAGTTTGGACGCTACAGACGTTTTTATGAGAAAATACATTTTCTGAAGGTCTGACAAACACCGCTGCAGCTCAGCCATCTTCTACTGCAGACGGCTGCCATTGGCGGATGTGGTAGATTGAGCCCATGAAAAATAAAATATCTACCAACACAGATGGATTTTGATGGGAATGTTGTTATTATGCTAATTAAATGTCCACGGGCGCGCAGACATCGATTCTAGGAGCAGAAACACGGGCTATTTTGGGATCCCTGTCTCCTCAGTGGTCCACACTAGTGGATGGGCGGGGGATTGTACATTATCCCAGCTGTTGTTTGTCCCTGTAGACTTTCTCCCCTCTGTCTGTGTGTGGTGGACATTGCTTCAGGCTACAAACACCAGACATGGATGCCAGTAAATCTACAGAAACACCCTGTCAGGAAGAAATGGGATTTTACATACACACACACACGCTGCGCCTCAGGGCCCCTGCTTCCTCAGTAGCTCCTGATATGAGCCACATTGTCTGGTAGGGTACTGTGACAGTGTGGTATGGTGTTGTCTGGTGTGGTAGCTTCTGCCTGGGTGTCTGGCATTTTTGACAGGCCAGGCACTCTCTCTCCTCCCCGACAGGGGCCTTGCCAAGCAGCAATGGGGGAGGAAAGAGGGGGGGGGGCATCATCTGGATGTCCGCTCCTGTGTCCCCACTGCTTCTAATCCCTGTCTGATTACGACGGATGGCGTGGCGGTAGTGGCTGTACGATTGATCTCTCGTTATCTGAGCGGATGCGCTGGTGATTGATGAGCACATGCAGGAGGTGCCTGCGCTACTGCCCCGGCTCTTATCTGGCCCCCGCTGCCGACGAAAATGCAGCCAGAGCCTCAGCCTGAGCCTTAGCGTGTGGCAAAAGGGGCCGAGGGAAGGATGATGGACTGCCTGCTTGGTGCCCCCCTTCCCCTGTCTCTGGATTAGGCTCGGGCTGGAGCTGTGTTTGGGGCTGGAGCTGTGTTTGGGGCTGGAGCTGTGTTTGGGGCTGGAGCTGTGTTTGGGGCTGGAGCTGTGTTTGGGGCTGAAGCTGGAGGCTCAGCAGTGACTGGAACTGAGTTTGGGGCTGCAGTTGAAACACAGTAGTGGCTGGAGCTGCATCTGGGGCTGGGGCTGAGGGGTAGCTGGAGCTGTGGCGGATGCTGGGCCTGGTGATGAGGCATGGGGGAGGAGTGGAGCTGGATGAGAGAGGATAGAGCTGGACCACCCAGTCTGGTAGGCAGGGAAACAGCCACAGAGTCAGGGAGGCAGGGATTGAGGCAGGAAGGGAGGCAGGCTCTACAAGACCTGCAGCTGTGTCTGCTCATAAAAGACAGACCATCCAGCCACAGATCGGTTCCCTGTGCTACACAAGCACAATTTGCAATGGCTAATTACTGTTAATGGATCATCTGATGAAATGGAAATCAAAACGGGGGAAGGATAGACAGACTCTCCAAATGATATACGGTTGGCACATTACGTTGGCAAGTTGTGCTAACAGGAGACAGGGTGATTGAGAGAACAGACAATGACAACAGCTCCATAATGAAGTGGTGCTACATTCCCTCATTATGAGAAGAGGAGGGTAAAGAGTGCCAGGAGTGGACCACACCTGTCCAGCAATACCCCTCTGAGTGTCACAGCTGCAGGATCTAGTTTCTGAATCCAGCATCTCTGTCCAGCTCTATAAAAGAAATAGGAAGGAGTTTGAATTCAAAAAGACTGGTTACTCATTCCTATTCTTAGACAGAAGAGATTTTGAAATGAACACAAAACTACAGACAGATGACATGATGCTAGGACATTCCGCAATAATCTTTAACCCTCCCCCCTCTCTCATAAGTCTTTGTTTGGTTTTTCATGTTTCTCTCCACATCACTATCCAGCTTTCCTCTCCCTCTCTTCGTTCCTTTGTCTGTGATCTAGCGGAAAGAGCACTGCGGTAACTATTAGCTGAAGGGTATTTCTGAATATGAAATGGATCTGAATCGATGGGCATGCCTAGTCTGCAGTATACAAAACCCCATTCCCTTTGTCTGCGTATCGATACAAACGACTAACGAATACACATGCACAGATGTGTGTGAGTGCACAAAATAATCCTGAAAAGTATTTTTAAGGCTAAAGAAGCACTGAATTGCTCATCTGTGAGAATTCAACTGGAGTTGTACTGCTTCAAGCTCAACTAGAGTGCTTTCCATGTCTGGGTGTTAATTAAAGGAGCCTGAGGATTTGACTGTCAAGAGCTTTTTTTATTGAACACTGTTTGTATGTTCAGCTTGTGTCATGTGACGGTTCAGCCCACAGTTTTGTATCTTCCCATCTCATCAGATTCTTGAGAGGCAACATTGGCCTTGATCATTTACTTCCATCTCTTTCACATGGTCTTAGTGTACCTTCAAGCAGTGGCCTTGAATGTAAATGCACATCCACATCCTCAAACTCATGTTGAACTAGAATACATTAATACAGCATTGTACTGTTATAAGTCCCCAGCTTTAGGTGTTACTTTAGTTCTCAGGGTTCCTGTATGAATTATTTCTCCATTTCTCTTTGAACTTCACAGACAAAGCAATTAATGCAAATGTGTTGCACAGATTGCAGATATGCTGGGAAGATCCAGATTGCAAGGAATCTGATTATTTGTCCCACTGTCCTTGGTGTGAAAAATAATACAAACTGTGCAAAAAAATATCCACTCTCTTTTGTATGATTGTAAGAGAGGAGGGGAGAGTGAGAGAGAGAGAGAAAACAGAGAAATGATTGGTGATGGAGCATTGCATTCCACAGTTCATTAGCAGGAGAACACATTATTTACCCAATATTACAGTGAGACATAATGCTTGTACTGATGCGAGATGATGATGTCTTATTTCAGTGATGATAAACAGCCACTCCCTCTTCCAGTCCACTCACAGACTATCCAAACCAATCATATTGCAGCTCCCGGGCCGACCGTGGATCAATTACATTTTCAGCAGGACAATTTTTCTTCCCCTGATTTTATTCTCTCTCCATTCCCCTCCAACGCTCTCTGTTCTTAGGGCTTCAGCTGTGCGGGCCTGGGGATGATGCTCAGTCATACACAATAAAGCCCCTTTTTCCTGCTCTGTCTCCCACAGCTCTGGAACCAAGTAAATCTGTCCGCCACATTAGTTTATTTAAAGGAGTCCGGCTGGGCTCCACACTCTCTCTCTCCTCAGTGGTGTGGTGTGTGGTATGGTACCCAGTACGTGTGTGTGGTAGAGCCTGCGCTGAGCCGCGCTGTGTACCCAGTATTGATCCAAGGTAATGAGCACAGAGAGAGCGTGGGGCTGGCAGGCCAGTGCACAGTGGCCCAGGGAGATGAATGGGACATTAATTGACTGAGACAATACAAATAATTTGGGACTGTAGGACAACATCAAGATTGATGGCTGCTTTGGCTGCGTAGTGAAATAGCTCCTAGTTTTAGTAGTGTAGGTTTGATTGCTCCCAGCAAGGCGTTTGGAAGTAGGGAAAGGACTGTAAAATGCATGACAGTGAGAGAGACGGGAGGGAGTGAGAAAGAGTAAAGAAGATAGAGAGAAGGGCAGGGAGTAAAAGCGAGAGGGACAGAAGGAGAGAGAGAGCAGAGGGGAGAATGGAGCTTGCACGAAGGAGAAAGGAGAAACAAGGAGGGTTGATTCACCTATAGAGGGCAGGCTGCTCCAGCTCTAATGTATTTTATCCCTTATTTAAAATGGATTACGTTAGTTATACATTATGCACTATATACTGGAACTGTTAATTACTTTTGGAATGAAGAAATGTGTGAACACATCTACCTCGGCTCTTGGAGTGATCTTCTAACAGGAACATCAGTTTAATAATAATGTGAAGAACAGTACTGTAGATGCAAACTTATATTCTAAGTTCAATTCGTTATGTAAACAAATGAACTTTGTTAGATACTATACTCACACATAGGTTGCGTATTGACCGAAGACAGAAGAGGACCTCCAGAATATGTAGACTATCATGAATTTATGTTGTACTAAATGGAGACTTGCGATAAATCAAGAGAAGACCCAGATTGTTCATTTCAGAAAGAAGGGAGTGCAGAGAAGTGCAAACTACTTTTGTATCGGAACAACCCCATTATTCTACACTGGGCTCTATAAATACCTTGGTTGCACTATGGATGAAAACATGACATTTGAAGATGGCATTAGATAACTGGCAGATTCGGCAGGTAGAGCCTTGGGGTTAGTGTTAAACAACATGAAAATATGTAAGGATCTTGGTTACTGTGCTTACTCTCAGCTGTATAAATCATGTGTGTGTCTAGTGATGGACTATGCTGCTGGAGAAGGGGGATCACAAGTGCGTACTAATAGTACCAATGTTCAAAACAGAACAATCCACTGTTTTCTTGGTGTGTCTAAACTGACTCGAAACCTGACCATGTGTGGAGATATGGGTTGGGAACCATGTGTGGAGATATGGGTTGGGAACCATGTGTGGAGATATGGGTTGGGAACCATTTGTGGACCATTTGTGAACCATTTGTGGAGATATGGGTTTGGAACCATTTGTGGAGATATGGGTTTGGAACCATGTGTGGAGATATGGGTTGGGAACCATGTGTGGTTTAACAAAAAATTGACATGGCAAGTCTATGGAACAGACTGGTAAATATGCTAGAACACAGAATAAACAAAACAATTATTCGACCTTGGGACCTTACGCATATCTGTGGGCTAGAAAATTGTTATACATTTTTGTGAAACTGACAAATCACCATGTGGTCCATCCACAAGGAAAATTGGGCAGTTGATGTTTTGTTCAAACCTAAACTTGGAATGTACACTCTCATCAAAGAGAACTACACCCCTGAACCATATGTACGCCTGGACCTAACAACAAACAAAGGTTAGTTTGTGCACAACAGATCAGGCACCCTCCCTCTGGCTATTGAGACGGGTAGATTTAACAGACTGACTGAAGGGAAGAACATTTGCGTTCTTTGTGATCTTCGGTAAATCTTAAATTAAATCCATTTTGTGTTTTTCTGCCCTTGTTACTGCCCTTTCATGTTTTTTTGTTAACAATTTGGTGATACCATTGAAGTATTCTGGTTATGGGATGAGCAGAAGCTTACATTTAGTTTTTAACAGGAAGTGTTCGAGATTGCCCAGTTTGTTCATAATGCCTGGAGGAGAAGGACAAATGTACTGTTTGTGTACCGAGGCTAGATGGTAGCTGTATTGTTCATGATTATTGTTTGTGTCACGTTCTGACCTTAGTTCCTTTGTTTTGTCTTTTGTTTTAGCATGGTCAGGGCGTGAGTTGGGTGGGTTGTCTATGATTTTCAATTTCTGTGTTTGGCCTGGTATGGTTCTCAATCAGAGGCAGCTGTCAATCGTTGTCCCTGATTGAGAACCATATTTAGGTAGCCTGTTTTCCATTGTGTTTTGTGGGTGGTTGTTTCCTGTTTAGTGTTTTTGTTTCACCTTACAGGACTGTGTGTTTGTCATGTTTGTTGTTTTGTCTAGTGTTGCATATTTCATTAAATAATATGAACACTGAGCACGCTGCACCTTGGTCCTCCTCTCCTTCCCCGCACGACAAGCGTTACAGTTTGTTAATAATTTGAAAAATGTTATTTTGTTTTGTAGTTTCTTGTAAGCCAAAGGAGGGTTGGGCACCGATAGGTGTATAACACTTATTATAAACTGGGTGGTTCGAGCCCTGAATGCTGATTGGCTGAAAGCCATGTTATATCACAGGTATATCACGGGTTGCGTTATGCTAAGAACAGCCCTTAGCCATGGTATATTGGCCATATACCACACCCCTTTTTGAGCTCCAAAAGTACTTTTTGTTTTGGCTCTGTACTCCAACACTTTAGATTTGAAATTATACAATTACTATGAGGTTAAATTGTATTTTGACCCCTCTTAATCACATGGTATGTTATTTAAGTGATGTGATCATGCCTCATCAGTTTTAGTTTTCCTCAAGCCATCATTCAAACTACATTTTGTGAATGTTGATATTGATACTTGTCTCTGTCAACCAAGTATATCAACCCCTCATTAGTAATACCAGTGATTCAAACCAGCTCCACTTGTTTCAAACCTGTACCGGTCTGCTTAATTTATAATCCTGTTCAGCTCATCTCAAAGCCTGTTTGTGTGTTGAGAAACCAGCAGTCCCCGAGCTCAGGCAGAAGAGGTATAGATATAAACGTCAAACTCTGGGTATGTAGCTGGATAGCATCTGTAAGTGTGTGTAACCTGACAGCTTCCCATGGGCCAGCTAGTAAGAGAGTGAGTAGTGTGGCCCTACATTATGAATAACTCTCTCACATCCGCACAGGGCCTTGATCCTGCTAATAATGCTGATATATTCCAAAAAGCCGTATCTTAAACATGGTTATTAAAATGATTCATGTGACAATAGCACAGGGAGATGTCATTTTAGTTGCAGGCGTACAGTACAGTACGCTAGTGTTTGGTTTATTCGGATTCCCATTAGCTTTTGCCGAAGCAGCAGCTATTCGTCCTGGGGTTCAGTAACACACTGCTGTAGTGCAAGAAGAAGATGTTCTTCTTTTTCTCCCAGGATCAGAGTTGTCTGAAGTGTGTGCACAGGGTTTAACCCCGAGAGTCAATTACATAGGTTATTATTGGGAGAAGACAATAACCACCCAGACAATCCATGCATAGGTTTTCTGCTCCACTATGATAGCATTTCCAGATATTTTAGAGCCCTTTCCCAATGCACCTATTAGTGAAACAGGCTTTGTTAAACACAGGGGTTGTGGTATCCTCCTAATGAAAGAAGTTCCCATTGGTCTGTGGGCTGTGTTACTTGCAGTGTGAAACTAATAAAACTGGGGCTGTGTAATAAGGGAGACAGAGGTAGCGGCCCAGAGTGAACTCTAGATTTATTGTATTCATTTGTGGAAGTAAGAGATCTGTAATGCAGATAGCTGGTACAGATGGCAGAGGAGAGGAAAGGAGAGGAGAGAGGAGCCTGGATCAGTAAAATGCCAGCTCTCTCTCTTGAGTAAAAAGCAGAGTTGTGATTTAGAGAGAGATGTGAAGACTGACAAAGACAGAGATGAAGAAAGTCACAGTGAGATCTGCTCTGCCACACACTCTGTCTTACATATTCAATCCTCCACATCATGATGGCATTCATTGCTCACAACATGCATAGAAATGGTCCATTTTAATTGTATTTTCAAAATACATGACAAAATACATTAGTTGATTTTGGTCATTTGAATGTAAATTATTTTAAATCATTTAAATTATTGTTGCATTAATATGCATGTTCATTAGTATCATGATATTGGTGGTCTCAGTCCATTGCTCCTGTGTTTTTTTGTTTGCTTTTGAAATGACCTTATCAGGCAACAGAAAATAAACTCACACACAAACAAACATAGATAAACAAGTGTGCGCACACACACACACACACACACACACACACACACACACACACACACACACACACACACACACACACACACACACACACACACACACACACACACACACACACACACACACACACACACACACACACACACACACACACACACACACACACACACACACACACAAACGCACACAAACGCACACAGACACACACACAGCAAAAGCAAGCTGACAGCAAGCTTCATTAGGAGCGTGAGTTGTGTCTACATGACACAGGGGAAACCAACAGAAAGAGTAATGTGCATTAGTCACATGTCAGCTCCGCTCCTCTGTCTCTAACTTTCTTACGGCAGGGATTGTTAAGCACACAGCTGGTCGGACAGACAGCTTTATCAATAATCCCTCTCATCAGAGCGCTCAGCCAACCTACGCCCTCGAAAGTCCACCGCCACACGCCTAACTGTCTCATTAAAAAGTTTGGCGGGGTGTCAGGCCGAGGTTGACACAGCTCTGGTCCCCCAGGCGTTAGCCCCAGGGTCAGACCAGAGATCAGCTCTCACCCAGCACCTTGGCCCCTGCACTGACCTCGTCTATTTACACCCTGTCAAGGCTGCTGAGAGAAATAAAACTGCAGTTTATCTCCTTTCTGTCTGCCTAGTGATTCACCACCACTGAGACAGAGATAGAAAGTGGAGGGAGAGAGGGAGAGTGGGTGGAAGACGGTTAGAAAGAAAAAGCTAGGAGGAAGTGAGAGGGAGGTAAATGAGAGCAAATAAAAGGATGAGAGAGGGAAGAATGGAGGGAGAGGAAAAATTATAGTGCGAGAGAAAGGAGGAGATTAAAGGAAAAGGAGGGAGAGACTGCAGTTAGCATTCAGTAGGGGCTACGTGGCAGAGGGATTGTTTTTTCCCATGATGCTCAGGTAACGAAGTTGCTGATTGCCCATCATAGAGATGATGGGAGAGGGGAGTAGGAGTGGCTGGGGGAGGAATGGTGGAGGAAGGGGGATTGCAGGGAGAAAAAGTGAGTGTGTGTAATGCAAAACCATAATGCAAAGGCATACCCAATAAAGAAAATAGAATTTTAAAGTGTCTATTGGGAAAAAGCCTGCTCTGAATTGTGTTCATGGAGGGCTGGCATTGGGATTGCTCTGAGCGCAACCATAAACAAGGCATAATCATAATGCTTATCTTTCTGTGCATTATTGCTGTCTTTATGGCTGGAAAAAAGACAAACAGTGACTACTCCTACTCCCAGAATGAGCTGCCGAGAGGCTGAAACCATGCTTAGC
>NW_025745109.1:0-81628 GCF_021184085.1 Oncorhynchus gorbuscha
CTCTGGCTAACCTATTGCAGGGCCAAGGTTTTCTCTCTAATTGGAGCTTTAGTCTTATGGTTCATGAAAGGGCTGTCAATGTTGTTCTCATTATCACACTCATAACAATATGTTTCATCTTATTCTTGGGATCGGCATCAAACTAATTCCTGGAATATGCCATCTCAAACTGCAGACGTGCTGTATGAGATTAGATGTCTATCAATACAAAACGCAATGTGAGCTGAGCCAACCTGATGCTCAGTGCAATGTCTGCAAAATTTGATACAAGTGAATACACATGAAATTACAGTTTTTTTTACAATCGCTAGGACCCATTTCTCAATACTTAGGTCACTTTTTGTGAGCATAACAGCAGTCTATGTGGGCTAAACTATGGATAATTTTTCATTGCGTTGGCACAAAATGCATTCAATGACTACATCTTTCAATTTTCTCTTTTCTCACTCAGACACAACCACCACCAAAACTCTATGTACCTACAGGCCAATTTGCACATGTTTACATACTCTTTTCAAGACTGTTAAACTTAAGTTCAAAACCTAAAATAACACAAAATTGAATAAGACATACATTTGCTACATTTATACAGTAATACTGTATTGAAATATATTCCAAACCTAAATAATGAAATACTATCAAAACAATTAGACCAACCACAGCTGATTCCCATTGTAGCTGAACACCTACACAGGTGTTAGTCTTTCTATTACATTACCACCAATACATAAATTGAGCAAAGCCTCCAAACCTACTTGTGTATAATTGTAATCGTTTTTGCATTTCTGCTTAGGACCCAACGGTTACGTCCTACAGGAGGGAGAGGTAGGATTTTCACTGCTGTGCAGAAAACTACTAATGTTGATATGGTCATCAGAAACAAAGGCATAAAACTCACAGAGATTCGGGACGAGTGTTGGCAGACAATGTAAGCATAACAAATATTTCTAGAGTCCTGAAACAACATCAAGTCAGGATGAAGCAGTTGTACACTGTCCCCTTTGAGAGGAACTCTGAACGAGTCAAGCAACTCAGGAACCAATAAGTCCAGGTAAGAGGACTATAAAATACACAACTGGTTTGGAACAAAACCAAACAGCGCGATGTATACTGTATCATGTAGACTACCGTCATAGCCTCACTCTTATGTTGCCTTGTGGATTCATTTGAGAGAGTCATGTAGATTGAAGTCAGGCAAACACCCCACATATTCATCTTTGTGGATGAGGCTGGTTTCAACAGTCACAGAGTGGTTTGCAGCCCATCCCAGGATGATGTTACTTTTCCTCCTTCCTTACTCTCTATTCCTCAACCCCATAGAGGAATGATTTTCCTCATGGAGGTGGAAGGTTTATGACCACCATCCACATGATCAAATGTCCCTCCTGGACGCAATGAATGCTGGATGCCATATCTGCAGAGGATTGCCAGGGATGGACCAGGTGGCAAAATATCATTTCCTAGGTGTATTGCCCAAGATGACATAAGATGTGACATGGATGAGAACCTGTGGCCAAATGCATAAGACAGGGTTGACTAGTATCGCTACTATATCTGTATCGGTAGATGGTGTATATACAAATTATTGTATTTTGGAATCACTCAATGCCCTAAAATGCCATAAAACATATTAAGGCATATTGCATCATGTCTGATTCATTCCTGTAACATAAACTGCAGTGAATTCTAAACAGTAGAGAGGTGTCATTCTTGTTTTGTACAGAAAACATTGTGTAATGCGACCTGTTGTTAGTGTTGTTTAGGTCATTGCTTTATGAGTGACAACATGTGCTTGTTGGGTGACAACCGTTTCTAGTGTTTTGGAAGAACGAGTTGATTTGAGACCTGTATGAAGTGTTTTGGTAGTTTTAGGTCATTTTGAACGTGAAATGAACTGCTGTGCCAAGCAGAAAGTTAGTTGGGAGAACTGTGTGAAGGGTTTTGAAAAAGTGACCTAAGTATTGAGAAATGGGTCCTAGCGATTGTAAAATACTGTCACTGCCTTTCAACAAATATGTTGCTACTAGAACTGAAGCCATTTTCCCTCTGGTGATGAAAGTGAAAATGAATGAATTTGTTTTTAGGGACTCAGAAGTTTTTGTGTTTTATTTTAAGTAGCAACCTTTCCAACTAATTTCCGTATAAAGTCAGCTACACTCCAAATAGTGTGTATGTGCCCAGTTGTGTAAGAAATCACATGCAGCATAAATCTAATTTATGCATTTTCATGTTTATGTAAGAGAAAGGTTTCCCCCCCAAAAGATTTAGAGAGTTTCACAGTACTTGTAACTAAGAATTATGGGGACTGTATGTGTGTATGTGTGTGTGTGTGTTTGTGACTTAATCCCTGCAGTGTCTGTACCACATGCTATCCATCCACCCTGAGAGGATGTTCTGTGTACAGGGCTCTCCTAGCTGGCACAGCTGTGTGTGGGCTGTGTTCTGCCGATACTCTGATCCACCATAGCGAACAACGCCCTTCCACCACCTTTCATCTATGCATAAGCATCAAGCACACACAGCTGGAGGCAAAACAAACATGCACAAATGTGCTGTTTTTATTTGGAGAAAATGTCTGAAAAGTGCCAATGATTCGGCTTGATATTTTGGCTGGGATATATTTTAGTCAAAACACAGGATTCCAAATAAATGTATCTCAGTCTGTAGGGAAATAGCTGTGTGATTCAAACCACCCACTGTTGAGTTTACCTCTTGAACATCCCTTTCTCAATTGTCCATTTACATACTGATGCAGTATCTCACACAGGCATTACAGTGAAACCTGGGGATGGATCAGTGCAGAACTTACAATCTGTCGGTCTCACAGTAGAAATACGTGTGTGTGTGTGTGTGTGTGTGTGTGTGTGTGTGTGTGTGTGTGTGTGTGTGTGTGTGTGTGTGTGTGTGTGTGTGTGTGTGTGTGTGTGTGTGTGTGTGTGTGTGTGTGTGTGTGTCAACATAAAGAAGTTTGTCATTGAAGGATTATTTAGATGTCACATGCAGATTCAGGTCAATTAAATTGCAGTGAAAGTTAATCTAATTAGCATAATAAAAAGTTTAATTATATTGTACTTTACCAAAAATGTTCAGTACTAAGGAAGCAGCCAACCCTGCATTGCATCTATGGTATAGAGAAAATGAATGGCTACTCAGTAGAAAGTGTTTGTCTATGGCCCTGGTCTGATGCTAGGTGGGAGACCTTCAGACAAAACGTACTCTGAGGAGGAAGAATGAGTGGCACCCACACACACACACGATCGCACACATACACACCACCCGTTATCCGTGAGCTGTTTGCTGTGATCACAGGCATCGCTCCCTCTCCTGGCCTATCCTTTGTGAAGACACAATCAACCAAAGTACAAAAACACAGAACCCTGTAGGTTGTTGTTATTCTCTGAGTTAGCCTGCCTGCTGTTGCCCTTCAGTAGCCTAATGTACCTAGAGAGGCTCTGTCCTGAACAACAAAACAAACGAGTTTCAAGGTGTTATCAGGTTTTGTCTGGGAGGAATAGCATGTGGTGCTTTAGATTTGTTCGCCCCCCTCGAGTCTCCATACATCAGCTGTCTGAACCAGCCTATCCTAGCAGGGTACAGGCTGAGGTGAGGCAGTCTATCCTAGCAGGGTACAGGCTGAGGTGAGGCAGTCTATCCTAGCAGGGTACAGGCTGAGGTGAGGCAGTCTATCCTAGCAGGGTACAGGCTGAGGTGAGGCAGTCTATCCTAGCAGGGTACAGGCTGAGGTGAGGCAGTCTATCCTAGCAGGGTACAGGCTGAGGTGAGGCAGTCTATCCTAGCAGGGTACAGGCTGAGGTGAGGCAGTCTATCCTAGCAGGGTACAGGCTGAGGTGAGGCAGTCTATCCTAGCAGGGTACAGGCTGAGGTGAACCAGCCTATCCTAGCAGGGTACAGGCTGAGGTGAGGCAGTATATCCTAGCAGGGTACAGGCTGAGGTGAGGCAGTCTATCCTAGCAGGGTACAGGCTGAGGTGAGGCAGTCTATCCTAGCAGGGTACAGGCTGAGGTGAGGCAGTCTATCCTAGCAGGGTACAGGCTGAGGTGAGGCAGTCCTAACTGAGTACAGCGTGGCTATAGCCTCTAGCCTGGCCCTGCCACCAGATGTTCACATGGCCCCAGCCAGCTGCAGGGATCAATGGCCTACATATCAGCCATTCAGATGGGAGGATTACTAGAGTTAGAGCAATTAACCTGCAAATGCACAACAGTACTTCAGTGTATCTGTGTTCTGGTTTCTTCTTTCGATCAGGGTGTTTGACAAGGCTATTTGTAGATGACGATCCTAATAGTCTTTGATATGGTTTGTTTTTCCAAGTTATGGTCAGCCCCTACTACACTACTACCTCATATCTGATGAATGAGGTCTCGTAGCTGGCCAATGACAGAGGTGTGGTGAGAGCATTGGCCCGTTCTCAAAGCAGTTCCATAGATCATCAGCATATCTGTCACCTAGGAGATGGGTATGAGCACGGACCCAGCCAAAGGATACACTACAGTCACAAGCCAATTACTATACAGTATGTCTTCAATGGCCCACAGTGAGATTCCTATGAGAAACACAACAAAAGTTCAGTCACCAGAACGAAGGTTCAGCCACCAGATTTTTAGCTCCATGAAGATGGATCCATCAATACCACATGTGCTTGACGGCAGCTTGCCCACATGAATTCACCCTGTTGCAGACTGGACTCACTGGACAGACAAAGGCTATTTTACATGAATGTGTGTACCTCCAATAAGTACGATGTGTTATATTATGTTGCACATGCAATAATGGTATGGTTACTTAAGACAGAAACAAAAGGGATGATGATTGGGGAGAATGGGTGGGCATAGACAGTGAACGTCTAGCAATCCAAAGTTTGTTTGTTCGAGACACATCGGGGACAACTGTAACATTTTAGCTAACCCTCCCCCTAATCCTTTTCCTAAGCTTAACCGTATTCACATAACCTGCTACGTAAATGATCCTAACCTTAGTTGTTAAGTCTTCTAATCTTTTACGTAAATTCTCCTAACCTTTGTCGTTAGTTCTCCTATCCAGCAACATACAATTCTCCTTGTTTAATTCTCCTTTGTTGTTGTGAAGCAAAAGCTGCCTGGTCTCAGAGACACTTTACATCCTCCAAGACACATGATAACTTACATCATCTAATTTGTTTGATATTGGGTAAGACGTATGATACTATACATCCTCTAATTCGTGGGATATTGTACGACTGCTATTCCATTCATAACATAACGTAACCTAATGTAACATAATATATCATACTAAATGGAGGAAAACAAATGTACTTCCCAAATCCTACAAATTGCCCTGAGGCCAGGATGCCTGTTGGGGCTGAAGAGTGTCTCTGGGAGTCACAGTGAAGAACACAGCAAAGAACACAGCGAAGAACACAAAGACGTCCCCTTTTAATTGCCCCTACCTCAAAACAAAAATACAAACAAGATGAAGACAACCACAGATTGTAGCACTGTGTGACTAATCGGTTTATTTGTATTTTGGTGTTTGTGTTGTGTTGTGTCCATGTCAACTGTAACGTGTTCACAGATGCATTAAGTTGAACGTTAGTGCAATAAACAGATACACCCATACAGCATCCCTCACTTCTGCTGTGTGTGGGAGCACTAGTACTGCTCAGAATACTAATGACCACATTTAGCCACTGTTGAGTTACTGTTGTGTCACATGACCACAACCTGCAGGTTTTTGTGCTGCAGCGTATTCCTCCAAATAGATTTTCCTTGACAGTCGCCGGTGAATTGATAATTCAGTGGGAGGTTGACAGCTGTGTGGCTGGGGAGAGACTAGGAGGGAGGCTAGCTGCCACAGGGCTGTGAGGGAGGCAGTGGGAGACAGAGTAGCCTCATGGATTTTCTCCAGCCACACCACGCAGCTGTCAACCTCACCCCTGAATTATCAATCAATCCACTGCTGAAAAAATACCTATTTTTATTTAAGGTTTTTCGTCAAAATATAGAGCACAGAGGTGGTGTGTAAATCACGGTGGAAGAAGGAGCACCTGGAGGGAGGGAGAGTGGGAGAGAGGGGGAGGAATGGGGAGAGGGAGAGGAGGGAGAGGTGAGAGGGGTGGATGGGGGAGGGAGAGTGGGAGAGAGGGAGAGGAATGGGGAGAGGGAGAGAGAGGGAGAGCGTGAGAGGGGTGGATGGGGGAGGGAGAGTGGGAGAGAGGGAGAGGGATGGGGAGAGGGAGAGAGGGACCAGCTGAAACACTGGCACACACACAGGCCAGTGCGAGGGGACCCAGACAGTCACACACACACAGGCCAGAGCGAGGGGACCCAGACAGTCACACACACAGGCCAGAGCGAGGGGACCCAGACAGTCACACACACAGGCCAGAGCGAGAGGACCCAGACAGTCACACACACAGGCCAGAGCGAGGGGACCCAGACAGTCACACACACAGGCCAGAGCGAGGGGACCCAGACAGTCACACACACAGGCCAGAGCGAGGGGACCCAGACAGTCACACACACAGGCCAGAGCGAGGGGATCCAGACAGTCGCACACACAACCGATATGGAAAGAGAATTAGACTGGCTGGAGAGATTCTTGGTCTCTCAGATTGAGAGAGGGGGAGGGGTCAAAGGGAATGGGGAGATGGTGAAGGGGGTCTGACGGCTCCACAAACTACCGCTCAGCAAGGTGTTGGGTTTTCCAAATCATTTGCAGCCCGTGGGGGAGAGGGAAGATTGTTAGTGATTGTGGTAGATAGATATGAGGAGCAGAATATATGGGTATGGACTTCTCTGGCTTTCAGTGTCAGATCTGTAAACATTGTGCTTATGAGGAGAAGCACAGGGTCAGGGTAATCAAATATCAATGGAAGGTTCAAGAGTCCAGGAGATGGTAGGCCAGTTCTTGTTCTCACCAGAGAGAATGAGAGCTGAACCAGAGGTCATGTAGAACTGGAGGAGATGTGCATGAGTGGATTTGAGTCCTATAGTGGAAAATGTGTGCGCAATGCTGTGTTTGAGTAGACGGTGTATTCTCAGAGTAGACAGTGTTTTCTCAGAGTGGACAGTGTTTTCTCAGAGTGGACAGTGTTTTCTCAGAGTGGACAGTGTTTTCTCAGAGTGGACAGTGTTTTCTCAGAGTGGACAGTGTTTTCTCAGAGTGGACAGTGTTTTCTCAGAGTGGACAGTGTTGTGGCAGAGTGGACAGTGTTGTGGCAGAGTGGAAAGTGATGTGTTGGAGTAGACAGTGATGTGTTGGAGTGGACAGTTGTGATGACCCTCCCACTCTGTCTGCCAAATTATTTCTCTTTAATCTTGTTTTCCTTAATAGCATGTCGGTGGGTGGAGGGTCGTCAGCGAAATGGGACACACCTGGGCTCGGGTGTGTCCCGGGAATAAATACACCTTTCCCCCATACATTGAAGACACTCTCTCCACGCAGACACACTGTTGTTTTTGGTTGTGGCAATTTGGGGTTTCTTTTATATTAATTTGTTTTGGCACCTCTCAACACCCAGCATTATCACCATCTATGCACTCATCCATTCACTTACACTACTGACTACACACATCATTGTTACTTGTAGGTTACTTTATTTAATAAAAATGTTTGTTATTTCCTTATCTCCGTGTTGTCTCCCTCTTTGTTACGGGCTACGAGCTGGTTTGTAACATATTGCTGTCTTAGAGTGAACAGTGATGTTTCCGAGTGAACAGTGCTGTGTCAGAGTGGACAGGACTGTCTTGGAGTGGACAGTGTTGTGTCAGAATGGACAGCACTGTCTTGGAGTGGACAGTGTTGTGTCAGAATGGACAGCACTGTCTTGGAGTGGACAGTGTTGTGTCAGAATGGACAGCACTGTCTTGGAGTGGACAGTGTTGTGTCAGAATTGACAGCACTGTCTTGGAGTGGACAGTGTTGTGTTGGAGTGGAGTGGACAGCAGGGACATGTGAGCAGTCCATAGAATTACAGTATATGGTTCTGCTGCTGCCAGGAGCTAATTTCTGACATGAATAATTTGGGCTGTAGGAGCTAGCTGTATCTGGCTGACTGGGGTGGAGAGAGGCATGCTAGCTGTATCTGGCTGACTGGGGTGGAGAGAGGGACGCAAGCTGTATTTGGCTTGACTGGAATGGAGAGAGGGACGCAAGCTGTAGCTGGCTAAGTGGAGTGGAGAGAGGGACACTAGCTTTAGTTGGCTCACTGGAGTGGAGAGAGGAGATGCCACACACATAATATGATACTATAGTAGCTGAAGTGGTGCTGGGGCCTCGAAGGGACAGCAGTTAGACCCATTTCCTGCTGTATTGTTCCCTAATAGAGAGCATTAAATTGTGTGGATATCTGTGTGAGTGTGTGTATTTTTGTATGTGTGTCAATGCATTGTCAACATTTGCGTTTGTGACTGCCTTGTAACAATAGCTGGCACCTGTAAAGTCACCTGTAAGGTCAACTGTAAGGGTCACATGATGATGGAGCTTTCATTGGCCTGTATCTATTGAACATTGTGACAAGTCATTAATTTATCAGCCTTAAAGGCATTTTGCAGGATGGATGGATGTCCTCTACATAGAGATTAATTTCAGCTGATATCTAGGCCAAATGTGGTAGGTAGTCTAATTGTACTCTTATCACACTATGAGATACAGTATACAGCATATATGTTCAGCAGCTATGTGTCTGTTCATGTATTAATGTTTGTAAATTGGATTATGACATGTGTGGGAGTATGTTTTCATCTTTATTCACAGCTGCTGTGTAACTCTGTGTGTTTATACACACCTGTCTACAGCAAATGTTGTGTTTACAAATCATCTCTGTGTATTGGCAAACACGTGTGTGTGTGTGTGTGTGTGTGTGTGTGTGTGTGTGTGTGTGTGTGTGTGTGTGTGTGTGTGTGTGTGTGTGTGTGTGTGTGTGTGTGTGTGTGTGTGTGTGTGTGTGTGTGTGTGTGTGTGTGTGTGTGTGTGTGTGTGTGTGTGTGTTGCTGTGACAGCAGAGGAAGTTAAATAGAGAGGTGGGCTGGTGCAGCAGTGCTTAGTGGCCACAGTCTCACTTCATTACCTCCCCTCTCAGCTGCACAGAGAGAGAGAGACCAGCTGAGACACACACAGGTCTGAACAAGGGGGCCACGGACAGTCACATCGACACAGACACGCACACATGTACACACATGGATGTACACAAACACAAACAAAGCCAATTTGGAGACATAAACGTAAGCTGACTGCAGCCCTTTTCCCGTCATCTAGGTCTCTCTCAGGCCCTCTGATTTAGCACTGTCAACCTGAGTCAGCCAACCACCTTGTCCACTCATCTCCACCACCTGGCTGCAACCCAGTGTTATCCCACTGCATGTATATAGACATAGTTATAGAAATTAGCAAATAGCAGGCCTTGTATTGTGCTGTAGAAAGAAAGGTACAGTGCCTTGCAAAAGTATTCAACCCCTTTGGTGTTTTTCCTATTTTGTTGCTTTACAACCTGTAATTTAAATGGATTTTTATTTGTATTTCATGTAATGGACATACACAAAATAGTCCAAAATGGTGAAGTGAAAGGAAAAAAATTACTCGCTTCAAAGAATTCTAAAAGAACAACAACTGAAAAGTGGTGTGTGCATATGTATTCACCCCCTTTGCTATGAAGCCCCTAAATAAGATCTGGTGCAACCAATTGCCCTCAGAAGTCACATAATTAGTTAAATATAGTCCACCTGTGTGCAATCTAAGTGTCACATGATCTGTCATGTGATCTCAGTATATATACACCTGTTCTGAAAGGCCCCAGAGTCTGCAACACCACAAAGAAAGGGGCACCACCAACCAAGCGGCACCATGAAGACCAAGGAGCTCTTCAAATGGGTCAGGGACAAAGTTGTGGAGAAGTACAGATCAGGGTCGGGTTATAAAAAATATCAGAAACTTTGAACATCCCACGGGCACCATAAAATCCATTATTAAAAAATGGAAAGAATATGGCACCACAACAAACCTGCCACCAAAACTCACAGACCAGGCAAGGAGGGCATTAATCCGAGAGGCAACAAAGAGACCAAAGATAACCCTGAAGGAGCTGCAAAGCTCGACAGCGGAGATGGGAGTATCTTTCCATAGGACCACTTTAAGCCGTACACTCCACAGAGCTTCCGTAATGCCCTCCACGGAGGGCATTACGGAAGAGTAGCCAGAAAAAAAGCCATTGCTTAAAGAAAAAACTAAGCAAACACGTTTGGTGTTTTTCATCGGCAGAGACTGGGAAACTGGTCAGAATTGAAGGAATGATGGATGGCGCCAAATACAGTAAATAAATTCTTGAAGGAAACCTGTTTGTCATCCAGAGATTTGAGACTGGGACAGAGGTTCACCTTCCAGCAGGACAATGATCCTAAGCATACTGCTAAAGCAACACTCAAGTGGTTAAAGGGGAAACATTTAAATGTCTTGGAATGGCCTAGTCAAAGCCCAGACCTCAATCCAATTGAGAATCTGTGGTATGACTTAAAGATTGCTGTACACCAGTGGAACCTATCCAACATGAAGGAACTGGAACAGTTTTGCCTTGAAGAATGGGCAAAAAAAGTACTGACTTGGTAGAAGAGTTATGCACGCTCAAGTTATCTGTTTTTTGTCTTATTTCTTGTATGTTTCCAAAGAAAAAATATTTAGCATCTTTGAAGTGGTCGGCATGTTGTTTAAATCAAATGATACAAAATACATTTTAATTCCAGGTTGTAAAGCAACAAAATAGGACAAATGCCAAGGGGGTGAATACTTTCGCAAGCCTCTGTACACATTTGTTGTAGATCAATTATAATTGGTATATCCCTTATTCAGCCAGGTGAGTCACAGAACTCATTTTCTCTGTTTGTTTGACCTACTCCAGTTTCTTCTCCTCATTGGCTCACACATATTTAACAGCCAACCTTGAAATACCACAGGCTTTTGGGAGATGTGATAGGTAGCGTCTGTAGTTGTTGTGTAGCTCAGTTAGTGTGTTTCTCAGTGCCTGGTGGTTGTTGCTGTGGTATTACAGCATGTTTGGCAGGCCGAGCCTCTCCTGTTTCCCTGGGCTGGCAGCCTGACAGGCTCCTGGAGCAGATGGTGAAGATAGACAGAGAACATGGTCCTTGCCATGCCCTTGGACAAGACGACTGCACAGCTCACACAGCTCACACACAGGGATGACGTCTTTGTGAACACTAGTGAAATCTGGAGCTCTGGCAAACATGAAACAAAGCCATGAGAGATTGTTTGTTTGGAGAAATTGTCTGCATGTGGCCTAGTGCTGTTGTACGTTTGTATTGTACGTTTATATTGCATGGTGTTGGCTAGTCAATTTATTGCTTAGCAGTTTGGGGGGATTTGTTTTTGAATTTACAGTTTTAATACTACAGTATTTGCCAATTTCCAATCGCATAGGCAGTATTGTTATGAAGAGAGAGCAGGAAGTTAAAGAATTAGGTATATCATGAATCAAAAACCTATGCTGTCAGGGAGCTTCCTGTGTAACATAATGCCAATAAATGTTTGCCTTAACAACCCTGTCCCATTGTGTCTGTACTGATTGACCCTGTGTTTGTTTGGATTGGCTCCTCATTGCAAAGCTCTTTTAACCTGTGACCTGTTACTGTGGACAAGTGAGAGGAGTTGTAAGCTTGGCTCTGCCCTCACTAAGTCCATCTTCTCTTCCCAAGCCGATTTATTCTACAAGTATTTAACGTGGGCCGCAACATGTGACCTGACCACAGCCAACTTCCCCTGCACGTCCACTCCAGAGGAGGGGAGACAAAGCAACCCTGGCTACGACACACAGGCTATTTCTGTCCACCTCAGATGGGTGGACACAGGATGAGTACTCAGATATCTGTTTTTGTGTTAGTCTGCTCTTTTGTGTCCACCTCTGCTTGCCCTGTCTGTGTGTCTTCCAAGTGTGTCTTTAATGTTTGTCTGTGTGCCTGGCCTGTCACATGTGTATCTGTCTTTTCTGTTCTTGGATATCTGATTGGTTGGGCATCCCCGGGGCTGCATTGATGCACCACTATCCCCACATTTATGGATGGTGATATCTGCAATGAAAAGTAACGTTTGTGATGGAATAGCAGGTGTTCCTTTTCCCATTGTGAATGGCAGGTTTCCGTTTTTGTGGCTATATAATATTCTGTTTTTATGATGTTGAGTTGATTGAAAACATCACTCATGATAATCCACAGAAATAAAGCGAAGCTGGCTCAGAAGGGAAACCGTAGTGTGGTGGCATCAGCTTATCACATCAGCGGATATTGCACCAATTGGATTCACACTCTACTTACGTGCAGTCTATTTAAGTTGTCCAGTTCTTCACATGCTTCCTCAATGCCCGATGTCACGCACACACGTGCTGGTGTCTCTTGCTGCCATTGCTGCTCTTGCTGCTGTAACTCGCTATGCTTACTGTTTCTGCTAGGAACTTTTTTTGTGAACGCTTGCTAGCTGTGTTTGAATCTCACTCGCATCGTTCAATATGCTCATGTTGCAGTGTTTGGCTGCTGTGGGGATGTCATTGATTGCGATGATCAACCATGTTGCAGCTCTACTGTTGTCAGTCAGGAGCCAGCTACAAACTGGCTAGCTAGCTAAGTAGAATTGCTCTGGGAGTAGCCTATTGTATACTTCATTTCCCCCCTATGCTAGCTTTTGGGCAGAGTCTGTCAATGAACCTACATCCCATCAAGGAGAATTATCACATTTTAAAGTATGACCCAGGTGCAGACAGTGTTGGAGAGATGAACGTTTATTCTTTAAACAGGGGCAGGCAAACAACAGGTCAAGGCATGCAGGGGTCAATAAACCAGAGAGGGTGTAAGACATCGGAACAGCAGGCTGGTCAGGCAGAGGTCAATACTCCAGAGTAGTGGGGCAAAGGTACAGGACGACAGACAGGCAGAACGGTCACAACCGGGAAACTAGAAAACAGGAGCAAGGAACAGGTGGGAGCAGGGAAATAAAACGCTGGTAGGTTCTACGAATAAAACGAACTGGCAACAGACAAACAGAGAACACAGGTATAAATACACAGGGGATAACTGGGAAGATGGGTGGCACCTGGAGGGGGGTTGAAAGACAGGTGAAACAGATCAGGGGGTGACAAGAATCATCCCTCATCTATACAAGTAGGAAGTAGCCTATGCTAGGCTAGCTACAGGCCTATGCGTCGATATAGTAGCAATGTTTTCTTGATGACATGCGCAAGGAGTTGGTGTTTAGCACGGTGATCTGATAGTATTTTGGTCTCATGTGGCTGATAATTTGGCAATCAACAGTAACTATCTATTATTATTCTTTGGAACCTTATTTCCTTACATAGTTTAAGCTAGAAATGCATTCAATTTAATGTACAGACTGGTCTGGATTGATGTGCTGGTACAGCTACACATTGCTGTTTTTCTCTTCTAAGCAAACCAAAGTATCTGCTAACTCATTAGTGGATACTGTTGCAATGAGTCACACTTATTAGCATACATTTTACAGTATAATGTCAGTCAACATAGTTATATTTACTTCATCCTTATCTGCAGCAGTAGGTTTAGGCTGATTTATTAATGTGTCATGCATTTTACATAGGTAGCCCCTCCTTGTCGGTCCATCTTTGCATCCTGGTAGTATTATTCTAGTGACAGCATAGTGACTGTACTCTTATCTTTCATATGCTATTGTATTGTAGTGATTTCTTAATTGTAGTCATTGTGTATTAGCTAATGTTATTAATTAATCTTCTGCTTGCATCTTCATGTCTTACATACTATTTCTATCATGTGTTTTATGCTGCAACTGTGGTGAATGCTCTCACATTCAGGTGTTAGCTGATATTCCTTCCTTCATTATCTGAACACAGTATTGCATTATGGCATGGCGGCCGATATTAAAATCAAACTTGATTTGTCACATGCTGTCCGATTTGTCTAGGAGTATTGCTATTTCCTTTAACCGGTTAAGACTCTAGGGGCAGTATTTCATTTTTGGATAAAAAGACGTGCCCGTTTTTAGCGCAATATTTTGTCACGAAAAGATGCTCGACTATGCTTGGAATTGATAGTTTTGGAAAGAAGACACTCTGACGTTTCCAGAACTGCAAAGATTTTCACTGTGAGTGCCTTAGAACAAAACCTACAGGCAAAACCAAGATGTTTGAGCGACCAGGAAATCAACAGGATTTCTGATGGCACGTTTTCCATGATCGCCTTATATGGCTGTGAATGCGACAGGAATGAACGGACACTTCCTATCGTTTCCCCCAAGGTGTCTGCAGCATTGTGACGTATTTGTAGGCATATCATTGGAAGATTGACCATAAGAGACTACATTTACCAGGGGTTTACGGTGTCTGTGTGGAAATTGGTGCGCAAAAGTCAGGTACCAGTATTTTTCCATCCGAATCTGAGAACAATGCAGGCTTCCAGGAATGGCATTTCAATGAAGAGATATATGACAAAACACCTTGAGGATGGATTCAAACAACGTTTTCCATGTTTCAGTCGATATTATGGAGTTAATTCGGAAAAAAGTTTGACGTGTAGGTGACTGAATTTTCGGTTAGTTTCGGTAGCCAAATGCATAGTAACAAAACGGAACGTTGTGTCCTACACAAACATCTTTCAGGAAAAACTGGACATCTGCTATGTAACTGAGAGTCTCCTCATTGAAACATCTGAAGTTCTTCAAAGGTAAATTATTTTATTTGATCCCTTTGCTGGTTTTTGTGAATATGTTGCGTGCTAAATGCTAACGCTAAATGCTAAGCTAGCTATCACCACTCTTACACAAATTATTGATTTTCTCTGGTTCTAAAGCATATTTTGAAAATCTGAGACGACAGGATTGTTAAGAAAAGGATAAGCTTGAGGATAGGCATATTTATTTCATTTCATTTGCGATTTTTAGAAATCGCTAACGTTGCGTTATGGTAATGAGCTTGAGGCTATGATTACGCTACCGAATACGGTGTGGGTAGGACTAACAGGTTAACTGGATTAAAGACTCTGTTTTCGCCAAGTCGCTTTTGGGTCCTCATTCACCTGCATAACAGAAGGATCCGACCAAAGAATGGACCCAGCGACTACAGACGCTCGTAACACTGCCGTCGAGATCCAAGGAGCCATGCTCGGCAGACACGAGCAGGAATTGTCTGCTGCTCGTCATGCCATGGAGAACCTGGCCGCTCAGGTTTCCGACCTCTCTGGACAGTTCCAGAGTCTTCGTCTCGTGCCACCTGTTACTTCCTGGTCTGCCGAGCCTCCGGAACCTAGGGTTAATAACCCACCTTGCTACTCCGGGCAGCCCAAGGAGTGCCGCTCCTTTCTCACCCAGTGTGATATTGTGTTCTCTCTCCAACCCAACACATACTCTAGAGAGAGAGCTCGGGTTGCTTACGTCATTTCACTCCTTACTGGCCGGGCTCGAGAGTGGGGCACAGCTATCTGGGAGGCAAGGGCTGATTGTTCAAACAATTACCAGAACTTTAAAGAGGAGATGATTCGGGTTTTTGACCGTTCAGTTTTTGGTAGGGAGGCTTCTAGGGCCCTGGCTTCCCTATGCCAAGGTGATCGATCCATAACAGATTACTCTATAGAGTTTCGCACTCTTGCTGCCTCTAGTGACTGGAACGAGCCGGCGCTGCTCGCTCGTTTTCTGGAGGGACTCCACGCAGTGGTTAAAGATGAGATTCTCTCCCGGGAGGTTCCTTCCAGTGTGGACTCTTTGATTGCTCTCGCCATCCGCATAGAACGACGGGTAGATCTTCGTCACCAAGCTCGTGGAAGAGAGCTCGCGTCAACGGTGTTTCCCTGCTCCGCATCGCAACCATCTCCCTCCTCTGGCTCAGAGACTGAGCCCATGCAGCTGGGAGGTATTCGCATCTCGACTAAGGAGAGGGAACGGAGGATCACCAACCACCTGTGCCTCTATTGCGGATTTGATGGACATTTTGTCAATTCATGTCCAGTAGAAGCCAGAGCTCATCAGTAAGCGGAGGGCTACTGGTGAGCGCTACTACTCAGGTCTCTCCATCTAGATCCTGTACTACTATGTCTGTCCATCTACGCTGGACCGGTTCGGGTGCTACATGCAGTGCCTTGATAGACTCTGGGGCTGAGGGTTGTTTCATGGACGAAGCATGGGCTCGGAAACATGCCATTCCTCCCATTTCTTCTGTCCCCACTTCTCAGGAGGAACCTGGCGATTTGACAGGAGTGCCGGAGGAATATCATGATCTGCGCACGGTCTTCAGTCGGTCCCGAGCCAACTCCCTTCCTCCTCACCGGTCGTATGATTGTAGTATTGATCTCCTTCCGGGGACCACTCCTCCTCGGGGTAGACTATACTCTCTGTCGGCTCCCGAACGTAAGGCTCTCGAGGATTATTTGTCTGTGTCTCTTGACGCCGGTACCATAGTGCCTTCTTCCTCTCCGGCCGGGGCGGGGTTTTTTTTTGTTAAGAGAAAGGACGGTACTCTGCGCCCCTGCGTGGATTATCGAGGGCTGAATGACATAACGGTTAAGAATCGTTATCCGCTTCCCCTTATGTCATCAGCCTTCGAGATTCTGCAGGGAGCCAGGTGCTTTACTAAGTTGGACCTTCGTAACGCTTACCATCTCGTGCGCATCAGAGGGGGACGAGTGGAAAACGGCGTTTAACACTCCGTTAGGGCATTTTGAGTACCGGGTTCTGCCGTTTGGTCTCGCCAATGCGCCAGCTGTTTTTCAGGCATTAGTTAATGATGTTCTGAGAGACATGCTGAACATCTTTGTTTTTGTCTACCTTGACGATATCCTGATTTTTTTCACCGTCACTCGAGATTCATGTTCAGCACGTTCGACGTGTTCTCCAGCGCCTTTTAAAGAATTGTCTCTACGTGAAGGCTGAGAAGTGCTCTTTTCATGTCTCCTCCGTTACTTTTCTCGGTTCCGTTATTTCCGCTGAAGGCATTCAGATGGATTCCGCTAAGGTCCAAGCTGTCAGTGAGTGGCCCGTTCCTAGGTCACGTGTCGAGTTGCAGCGCTTTCTAGGTTTCGCTAATTTCTATCGGCGTTTCATTCGTAATTTCGGTCAAGTTGCTGCCCCTCTCACAGCTCTTACTTCTGTCAAGACGTGTTTTAAGTGGTCCGGTTCCGCCCAGGGAGCTTTTGATCTTCTAAAAGAACGTTTTACGTCCGCTCCTATCCTCGTTACTCCTGATGTCACTAGACAATTCATTGTCGAGGTTGACGCTTCAGAGGTAGGTGTGGGAGCCATTCTATCCCAGCGCTTCCAGTCTGACGATAAGGTTCATCCTTGCGCTTATTTTTCTCATCGCCTGTCGCCATCTGAACGCAACTATGATGTGGGTAACCGTGAACTGCTCGCCATCCGCTTAGCCCTAGGCGAATGGCGACAGTGGTTGGAGGGGGCGACCGTTCCTTTTGTCGTTTGGACAGACCATAAGAACCTTGAGTACATCCGTTCTGCCAAACGACTTAATGCTCGTCAAGCTCGTTGGGCGTTATTTTTCGCTCGTTTCGAGTTTGTGATTTCTTACCGTCCGGGTAGCAAGAACACCAAGCCTGATGCCTTATCCCGTCTTTTTAGTTCTTCTGTGGCTTCTACTGATCCCGAGGGGATTCTTCCTTATGGGCGTGTTGTCGGGTTGACAGTCTGGGGAATTGAAAGACAGGTTAAGCAAGCACTCACGCACACTGCGTCGCCGCGCGCTTGTCCTAGTAACCTTCTTTTCGTTCCTGTTTCCACTCGTCTGGCTGTTCTTCAGTGGGCTCACTCTGCCAAGTTAGCTGGTCATCCCGGTGTTCGAGGCACTCTTGCTTCTATTCGCCAGCGCTTTTGGTGGCCGACTCAGGAGCGTGACACGCACCGTTTCGTGGCTGCTTGTTCGGACTGCGCGCAGACTAAGTCAGGTAACTCTCCTCCTGCCGGTCGTCTCAGACCGCTCCCCATTCCTTCTCGACCATGGTCTCACATTGCCCTAGACTTCATTACCGGTCTGCCTTTGTCTGCGGGGAAGACCTGTGATTCTTACGGTTGTCGATAGGTTCTCTAAGGCGGCACATTTCATTCCTCTCGCTTAACTTCCTTCCTCTAAGGAGACGGCACAAATCATCATCGAGAATGTGTTCAGAATTCATGGCCTCCCGTTAGACGCCGTTTCAGACAGAGGTCCGCAATTCACGTCACAGTTTTGGAGGGAGTTCTGTCGTTTGATTGGTGCGTCCGTCAGTCTCTCTTCCAGGTTTCATCCCCAGTCTAACGGTCAAGCAGAGAGGGCCAATCAGACGATTGGTCGCATACTACGCAGCCTTTCTTTCAGAAACCCTGCGTCTTGGGCAGAACAGCTCCCCTGGGCAGAATACGCTCACAACTCGCTTCCTTCGTCTGCTACCGGGTTATCTCCGTTTCAGAGTAGTCTGGGTTACCAGCCTCCTCTGTTCTCATCCCAGCTTGCCGAGTCCAGCGTTCCCTCCGCTCAAGCGTTTGTCCAACGTTGTGAGCGCACCTGGAGGAGGGTGAGGTCTGCACTTTGCCGTTACAGGGCACAGACTGTGAGAGCCGCCAATAAACGTAGGATTAAGAGTCCAAGGTATTGTTGCGGCCAGAGAGTGTGGCTTTCCACTCGCAACCTTCCTCTTACGACAGCTTCTCGTAAGTTGACTCCGCGGTTCATTGGTCCGTTCCGTGTCTCCCAGGTCGTCAATCCTGTCGCTGTGCGACTGCTTCTTCCGCGACATCTTCGTCGCGTCCATCCTGTCTTCCATGTCTCCTGTGTCAAGCCCTTTCTTCGCACCCCCGTTCGTCTTCCCTCCCCCTCCCGTCCTTGTCGAGAGCGCACCTATTTACAAGGTACGTAGGATCATGGACATGCGTTCTCGGGGACGGGGTCACCAATACTTAGTGGATTGGGAGGGTTACGGTCCTGAGGAGAGGAGTTGGGTTCCGTCTCGGGACGTGCTGGACCGTTCACTGATTGATGATTTCCTCCGTTGCCGCCAGGATTCCTCCTCGAGTGCGCCAGGAGGCGCTCGGTGAGTGGGGGGTACTGTCATGTTTTGTCTTATATTGTCTTGTCATTTTGCTTTTCCTTCTGTTCGTTTTCCCCCTGCTGGTCTTTTTAGGTTCGTTCCCCTTTTTCTCTCTCCCTCCCTCTCTCTCTTCTCTCTATCGTTCCGTTCCTGCTCCCAGCTGTTCCTATTCCCCCAATCAATCATTTAGTCTTCCCACACCTGTTCCCTATCTTTTCCCCTGATTAGAGTCCCTATTTCTCCCCTTGTTTTCCGTTTCTGCCCTGTCGGATCCTTGTATATTGTTCACCGTGCTGTGTCTTTGTATCGCCCTGTCGTGTCGTGTTTCCCTCAGATGCTGCGTGGTGAGCAGGTGTCTGAGTCTGCTACGGTCAAGTGCCTTCCCGAGGCAACCTGCAGTTTATTATCGAGTCTCCAGTCAGTTCTCGTGATTACGAGTGGAATTGTTTTTTATGCTTTATTTACCGCTCCGATTTGTCTAGGAGTATTGCTATTTCCTTTAACTGGATTAAAGACTCTGTTTTCGCCAAGTCGCTTTTGGGTCCTCATTCACCTGCATAACACATGCGCTGAATACTACAAGTGTAGACTTTACCGTGAAATGCTTACTTACAAGCCCTTAACCTACAGTGCAGTTCAGAAGAGTTAAGAAAATATTTACCAAGTAGACTAAAATTAAAAGTAAAAATTAAAAGTAACACAATAAGAATAACAAGGCTATATACAGGGGGCACTTGTACCAAGTCAGTGTGTGGGGGTACAGGCTAGTTGAGGTAATTTGTAGGTGGGGGTGAAGTGACTATGCATAGATAATAAACAGCAAGTATCAGCAGTGTACAAAATGGAGGTCAATGTAAATTTGATAAATTGTATTAATTGTTCAGGAGTCTAATGGCTTGGTGGAAGAAGCTGTTGAGGAACCTTTTGATCCTAGACTTGGCGCTCCGGTACCGCTTGCTGTGCAGTAGCAGAGAAAACAGTCTATAACTTGAGTCTCTGGAGTCTGACAATTTTATGGGCTTTCCTGTGGCACCGCCTATTATATAGGTCCTGGATGGCAGGAAGCTTGGCCCCAGTGATTTACTGTTTTAACTACCCTTACGGTCAGATGCCGAGCGGTTGCCATACCAGGTGCAACCGGTCAGGATTCTCTCAATGGTGCAGCTGTAGAACCTTTTGAGGATCTGTGGACCCATCTGGGGACCGATCAAGGCTCGCAATAGCTTCTAGCCACGATGGATTGGCTGGTGATACTAGCATTACCTAACATTTTGTGGGCTTGCTAAACACCCACCTTGTGATGAGCTGTTGGCGATCAAGTTTTCATTGGCTCTAATGGAAACATTCTGTTTGAGAGCTTATTTCAGACAATCTTATATCCATTCTAGTAATCTAGGGGTCTATTAACATTTACCTTTAAGTCATTTAGCAGACGCTCTTATCTAGAGAAACTTACAGGAGCAATTAGGGTTAAGTGGGGACATTGGGGATATGGACCAGCGACCTTTCGGTTACTGACCAACACACTTTATCGCTAGGCTACCTGACACCCATTTCTTTACCATTTCCTTAGTTATTAGGTCATCTGTTCTTCTCTTATGGCTTACCGTGTCATTTTGGAGTCACTTTTATTGTAAAAAAGGATATAATATGTTTTTAAACACTTCTACTGTGAATGCTACCATGATTACGGATAGTCCTGAATCATGAATAATGAGCGAGAACGTTACGCACACATATCATACCCCCCTAAAGAAAATGCTAATATCTCCTGTTATTGTAATGGTGAGAGGTTTGTTTAGGTTGGGGATATGATATTTGTGAGTCCAACTTTCTCACTGATTATTCATGATATCTCAAATTCTGTTGCATTATGGACACTTTCATGTTAACAGTGCTTATACCCTCAGCAATGAAAGAATTAGCAATGGAACATTGGTCATCATCACTAGAACTAACACTGCCTTATTCTCTCTTTCATGTTATGCTACCTGCAAGCTGAGCACAGGCAGCACCTGGCAAACCTCTGTTCAAATTCAATCAAAATGTATTAGTCACATGCGCTGAATACAACAGGTTTGGACCTTACAGTGAAATGCTTACTTACGAGCCCCTAACCAACAGTGCAGTTAAACAAATTATGGATAAGAATAAGAGATAAAAGTAACAAGTAATTAAAGAGCAGCAGTTAGTTGAGGTAGTATGTAGGTAGAGTTCAATAAAGTGACTGTGCATAGATGACAACAGAGAGTGGCAGTGGTGTGGAGAGGGGAGAGGATAGGGGATGGGGGGCAATGCAAATAGTATGGGTAGCCATTTGACTAGATGTTCAGGAGTCTTTTGGCTTGGGGGTAGAAGCTGTTTAGAAGCCTCTTGGACCTAGACTTGGCGCTCCGGTACCGCTTGCCGTGCTATAGCAGAGAAAACAGTCTATGACAAGTGTTGCAAGACTCTGACAATTTTTAGGGCCTTCCTCTGACACCGCCTGGTATTGAGGTCCAGGGTGGCAGGAAGGTTGGCCCTAGTGATGTACTGGAACGTCCGCACTACCCTCTGTAGTGCCTTGCAGTCGGAGGCTGAGCGGTTGCCATACCAGGCAGTGATGCAACCAGTCAGGATATTCTCGATGTTGCAGCTGTAGAACCTTTTGAGGATCTGAGGACTCATGTCAAGTATTTTCAGTCTCCTGAGGGGGAATAGGTTTTGTCGTGCCCGCTTCACCACTGTCATGGTGTGCTTTTACCATGTTAGTTTGTTGGTGATGTGAACACCAAGAAACTGAAAGTTCCTAACCTGCTCCACTGCAGCCCCGTTCAATGAGAATGGGTGTGTGCTCGGTCCTCTTTTTCTTGTAGTCCACAATCATCTCCTTTGCCTTGATCACATTGAGGGAGAGGTTGTTGTCCTCGCACCACATGGCCAGGTCTCTGACCTCCTCCCTGTCTAGTTGTTGTCGGTGATCGGGCCTACCACTGTTGCGTCATCGGCAAATTTAATGATGGTGTTGGAGTCGTGCCTGGCCGTGCAGTCATGCGTGAAGAGGGAGTACAGGAGGGGGATGAGCATGCACCCCTGAGCGGTCCCTGTAATGAGAATCAGCATGGGGGATGTGTTGTTACCTAGCCTTACCATCTGGGGGCAGCCCGTCTGGAAGTCCACTATCCAGTTGCAGAGGGAGGTGTTTAGTCCCAGGGTCCTTAGCTTATTGATGAGCTTTGAGGGCACTATGGTGTTGCACGCTGAGCTGTTGTCAATGAATACAATTCTCACATAGGTGTTCCTTTTGTCCAGGTGGGAAAGGGCAGTGTGGAGTGCAATAGAGACTACATCATCAGTGGATCTGTTGGAGCGGTATGCTAATTGGAGTGGGTCTAGGGTTTCTGGGATGATGGTGTTGATGTGAGCCATGACCAGCCTTTCAAAGCACTTCATGGCTACAGACGTGAGTGCTACGGGTCGGTAGTCATTTAGGCAGGTTACATTAGTGTTCTTGGGCACAGGCACTATGGTGGTCTGCTTAAAACATGTTGGTATTACAGAAAATGTCAGTGAAGACACTTGCTATTTGGTCAGCGCATGCTCGCAGTACACATCCTGGTAATCTGTCTGGCCCTGCAACCTTGTGAATGTTGACCTGTCTAAAGGTCTTACTCACATTGGCTGTGGAGAGTGTGATCACACAGTCTTCCGGTAGAGCTGGTGCTCTCATGCATGTTTCAGTGTTATTTGCCTCGAAGCGAGCATAGAAGTAGTTCAGCTCATCTGGTAGGCTTGTGTTACTGGGCTGCTCTCGGCTTTGCTTACATTTGTATTCTGTAATGGTTTGCAGGCCCTGCCATATCTGACGATCGTCAGTGCCGGTGTAGTATGACTCGATCTTAGTTCTGTATCGACGCTTTGCCGGTTTGATGGTTCATTGGAGGGCATACTGGGATTTCTTATAAGCTTCCAGGTTAGATTGAAAGCGGCAGCTCATAGCCTTTAGCTCAGTGCGGATGCTGCCTGTAATCCATGGCTTCTGGTTGGGGTACGTAAATACGGTCACTGTGGGGACGAAGTCATCGACGCACTTATTGATGAAGCCAATGACAGTGTTGGTGTACTCCTCAATGCCATTGGAGGATTTCAGGAACATATTCCAGTCTGCTTCATCTGACCACTTTTTTATTGATCTAGTCACAGGTGCTTCCTGCTTTAATTTTTGCTTGTAAGCAGAAATCAGGAGGATGGAGGAGAAGGATGGTCAGATTTGCCAAATGGAGGGTGAGGTAGAGCTTTGTATGCATCTCTGTGTGTGGAGTATAGGTGGTCCAGAGTTATTTTCCCTCAGGTTGCACATTTAACATGCTGATAGAAATTTTGTAAAACTGATTGAAGTTTCGCTGCATTAACGTCCCCGGCTACTGGGAGCGCCGCCTCTTGGTGAACGTTTTCTTGTTTGCTTATGGCGGAATACAGCTCATTCAATGCTTTCTTAATGCCAGCCTCTGACTGTGGTGATATGTAAACAGCTACAAAGAATACAGATGAAAACTCTCTTGGTAGGTAGTATGGTCTACAGCTTATCATAAGAAAATCTACCTCTGGTGTTCAATAGCTTGAGACTTCCTTAGATATCGTGCACCATCTGTTGTTTACAAAAATACATTGACCACCTCCCTCATCTTTCCAGACGCCGTTGTTCTATCCTGCCGGTACATTGTATAACCAGGCAGCTGTATGTTGATGTTGTTGTCGTTCAGCCACAACTCCGTAAAGCATAAGACGTTACAGTTTTTAATGTCCCGTTGGTAGTTTAATCTTGAGGGGGAATAAGCGTAACTCAAAAATAAGCGTAACTCTTAAGCGTAACTCAAAAAATGTATTGCCCAAAGATTGCACATTTGCTAGCGAATTTGAGAAGTATGGGGGTTTATTTGATTGCCTTCAACTTCTCAGCAGGCAGCCCACTCTCCTCTCTTTCTCCACCTCCTCTTCACGCGGATCACTGGTGTTGGGGCCTGTTCCCGAGGGAGCCGTACATCCTCCGCCTCGGGCTCGTCAGAGTCGTGAAAGAAGAAAAACGATTCTGCTAGTCCGTGGTGAGTAATCTCAGTCCTGTGGTCTAGAAGTTATTTTCGGTCATAAGAGATGGTAGCAGAAACATTATGTACAAAAAGAGTAAAAAATAATTTACAAACAAAGCAGATAAATGAACAAGAAACTCAATCGGTTAGGGGCACATAAAATGTCTGTCTTCTGCTCCGGTGCCATTTTAGAGCGCTGTTCAACATTGATGCTGGCAACCAATGACAAGATACTGGAACTCCTCACAGCTCTGGTTCCTTCATCCTCGCTGCAGGGTAGTTCTGAGCTATGGGCCATCCACTACTGTATTGGTGCTACTACTCCTTCTCAATCGTTCATGGCTTCACCCTCAAGATTATGGGCCCATAATCCTCTGTTGCCTACAATGTTACACTCGATTGGAATTCTAAGAGCGTGGAGCCTACATGAGTTCCTGCAGCAATTGCTAATATGATCATGATTGTGTCAGCCTCTTGGTCCAGTAGCTATGTTGCATCTCTCTTCTGCATTGCAATCTGATATAACACTGTTTTCTGGCTATAGGTGGTTGACTGGCACCTGGCGGTTCATCTATTTTGTAGGTGGTTGGCTGGGCTCATAGGTAGAGTATTCTCATGACAGCTCATCATGCCTCAGTGAGGGCAACAGCAGGGCTTCACTACGGCAGCCAGGTTCATACTACTTCCGGTTGATTAATTATATTGGTAGTATATTGTCCATGTACCAAGATGACTGCTCATCTTGCCTCATCGAGGATACCCAACGGTGTGTCATATGAGAAAGTCAAAAGGCTGCATTAGCTCATGCTACACATAGTTAGCATTAACACATGTGTGGTAGGATGACCTTCGCTGGTCTTTTGAGAGCTCATAAACGGTGGTGTTTTCTTTCTGAAACAAAGTGAAGCCGGAACAGAATGGAAACGCAAGTGTGGTGTCATCAGCTGATCGGATCAGCGGATATTGCACCAATTGGAATCACACTCTATTTACAGTACATGCTGTCCATTTAAGTTGACTAGTTCTATATATACTTCCTCAATGACGGATGTCATGTGCGCTGGTGTCTCTTCCTGCCTGTTACTAACTATGCTCGCTGTTCTGATATTCCACCACCACTCTAGCCTCCACCTGTCTGGGTACTGTGTTTCTTTATTCATTTGATGTAGCATATCATGCTCACTGCCCGTAGTTCTATTATCATCTTTATATGATGATTCACTCAGGCAGTGAACTACACTAAAGGAGCAGTGAAGAATCCACTACTATTTTCTGTATGCAAAAACAGTTTCACTAAATGTGTCCATACCGGAATGACTGAATACCACTACATATGGTCTGGGAATACTTTCACATTATCTCTCATTTTGTACTGTGTGTGTATATGAGTGTTGGCACTTGTTTAGTCCGAGGGTCTTAAAGTGTGTATTTTGGAGAGACTAGAAACATAAGGGGCTGAAGGTATGTTTGAAGTGTGTTTTCTGTCATTTCAGATTCTACAATAGCGTGCCCCATAGGAATGGTTGGCAGCAGTGTTTGTGTACATATGTCACTTCTAGCATTTCTCTTATGTCCATGTTGCGTTTTATTTTGTACCACTACTCAACGACTGTCCTGTATATATAGTGCATCTTAGCCTGTTTCTGCTTCTCTTTAAATAGACATGTTGTTTACTTGCTAGCAAAACACTGGTATGGATTTGTTTGAGGTTGTGTCTAAGGTCGAGAGCTGTTTTAAGGCGGTTTAGACACATCGTCCTGGGGTGGCTCTTTAAAGCGGCTTAACGTTTACATCCACAACCTTGAATGATGTTCCTTTTCCATCTCACCCGTGACTCATGTGTCTATTCTCAGTGTCCAACAAACACATGCTGACATCGTCAAAGTTGTTTTAGAAAATATGTGTGTCAAACAAACGTTATACGCCCTACTGCTCAGAGTCTGGCTGGTTTGTTTCTTTTTCAAAACAGGCTGCTTTTCCCTAACCTCCTCAGAAATGGTGCTTGATGCTCACGTCTTCATCCACAAAGCTTTGCTCATGATAGACATGAATAATAATTGAAAATGGCTGTCCATCAAAAACATTTGTGTTCAAGTAGGGGTTTAAAGTGTTTATTTGACTTAATCAAGATGTTTTCTATGGCCCTTAAAAGCTACAGCACTGTGCTGTAGCAATGATTGTTCTTTATTTCCCACACCCAACCTCCCCGCCTCTCTCTGATATTCATGGGATGCTGTAAATGTTTCCCTCTCAGACACACAGTACAGCAGCAGTGCTAACAGAGTGCCGCCCAGGTCCACTGGTAAAATTGCTGTAGATGGCTCCTGGGGGAGTGCAAAGCTCGCCTGCTCTTATAACGTACATTCCACTTGAGACGTGTGGTGGTTAATTTCTGTATTACCAAATGAGGAGTGAGACAAACTTCACACACCAGTCAGAGTTATACTTAAACTACATCTTTAATAATAAGAGCTTTGCAATTAGCAATGACTTTCAATGATGCGCCATTTCCAATGAACCATTGAAAATGACAACACAAAAAGTACAAAGATCTTTTATAGCCAAGATGCACCCCTCTCAACCGACATGACGAACAACAGATACATAGACTGGTCACAAGGTTAAGATTTGTATGAAAGGTATCTATAATACATAGCAGACAGCAACTGCTGTGTCAACAGTTTTCATTGTAAAGACCAGTGTCTGGTCCTCCTACTCCAAACTGGAACCGTCTCACCCTGGTACGGTATAGCACAAAAACATTACCTCATGTTATCTGGAATGCTCTTTAGGTTTTATCACCCAAAATACATTGTAAATCTCCTCTGTCAGTGTTATCTCATAGAGGCCCTCCTCAGTAGAACACCCACACAATAGTTAACAGAATACTCTATTCTGTCGAATAAAACAACCATTATAATGCAATACAAGCATTATAACATAATCTTGCAATTTCCACAACAGACTCTACTGCAACATAATGAATGTTTGAGCTGAAAAGTGTGAGTGGGAGGGAGAGAGAGAGAGATGATAAGGGGACATTACGAGGAATGAGGGAAGAGCAAATCAAAGAGGGGAAAATGCCTCTAAAATTACATTGAAATAGTTTGACAACAGAGCCGTTGTGCCTATATGTTTTTCCACAGATGTAATTCCATCAAATATTGCATCAGCTGCACAGTGTGCTTATAATAGCAGGCCATACATTAAATTATGTTATGCTTGAATCTGGGAGGTTAACCTCTTCAACCTATGTGGGCGCTATGTCATTATTGGATAAAAAGACGTGCCCGTTTTAAGCGCAATATTTTGTCACTAAAAGATGCTCGACTATGCATGGAATTGACAGCCTTGGAAAGACAAACCTCTGACATTTCCAAAACTGCAAAGATATTATCTGTGAGTGCCCCAGAACTAATGCTACAGGCGAAACCAAGATGAAGTTTCATACAGGAAATGCCCCAGATTCTGAAGGCACTGTGTTCCAATGTCTCCTTATATGGCTGTGAATGCGCCAGGAATGAGCCTGCCCTTTCTGTCATTTCCCCAAGGTGTCTGCAGCATTGTGACGTGTTTGTAGGCATATCATTGGAAGATTGACCATAAGAGACTACATTTACCTGGTGTCCCGCCCGGTGTCCTGTGTCGAAATTATTGCGTAATCTGTAGGTCCATGCGCGTTCCATTTCTTCAGAAGAGAAAGTCAACTGCCACGAAGGATTTAATCGTCGATAGATATGTGAAAAACACCTTGAGGATTGATTCTAAACATCGGTTTGCCATGTTTCTGTTGATATTATGGAGTTAATTTGGAAAAAAAGTTTGCATTTTAATGACTTTATTTATTTATTTCCTTACCCAAACGTGATGAACAAAACGGAGCGATTAGTCGACACAAAGAATATTTTTTGTAAAAACGGAACATTTGCTATCTAACTGAGAGTCTCCTCATTGAAAACATCTGAAGTTCTTCAAAGGTAAATTATTTTATTTGAATTCTTTTCTGGTTTTTGTGAAAATGTTGCATGCTGAAAGAGAGGCATAATCCTATGCTAGGCTATCAATACTGTTACACAAATGCTTGTTTAGCTATGGTTCAAAAGCATATTTTGAAAATCTGAGATGACAGTGTTGTTAACAAAAGGCTAAGCTTGAGAGCAAATAGATGAATTTCATTTCATTTGCGATTTTCATGAATAGTTAACGTTGTGTTATGCTAATGAGCTTGCGGATAGATTTACACAATCCTGGATACAGGTTTTTTTTCGTAGCTAAACGTGACGCAGAAAACGGAGCGATTTGTCCTAAACAAATAATCTTTCAGGAAAAGCTGAACATTTGCTATCTGAGAGTCTCCTCATTGAAAACATCCGAAGTTCTTCAAAGGTAAATTATTTTATTTGAATGCTTTTCTGGTTTTTGTGAAAATGTTGCCTGCTGAATGCTAACGCTAAATGCTACGCTAAATGCTATGTTAGCTATCAATACTGTTACACAAATCAAATCAAATCAAATTTTATTTATATAGCCCTTCGTACATCAGCTGATATCTCAAAGTGCTGTACAGAAACCCAGCCTAAAACCCCAAACAGCAAACAATGCAGGTGTAAAAGCACGGTGGCTAGGAAAAACTCCATAGAAAGGCCAAAACCTAGGAAGAAACCTAGAGAGGAACCGGGCTATGTGGGGTGGCCAGTCCTCTTCTGGCTTTGCCGGGTATAGATTATAACAGAACATGACCAAGATGTTCAAATGTTCATAAATGACCAGCATGGTCTAATAATAATAAGGCAGAACAGTTGAAACTGGAGCAGCAGCACAGTCAGGTGGACTGGGGACAGCAAGGAGCCATCATGTCAGGTAGTCCTGGGGCACGGTCCTAGGGCTCAGGTCCTCCGAGAGAGAGAAAGAGAGAATTAGAGAGAGCATATGTGGGGTGGCCAGTCCTCTTCTGGCTGTGCCGGGTGGAGATTATAACAGAACGTGGCCAAGATGTTCAAATGTTCATAAATGACCAGCATGGTTGAACAATAGTAAGGCAGAACAGTTGAAACTGGAGCAGCAGCACAAATGCTTGTTTTGCAATGGTTGAGAAGCATATTTTGAAAATCTGAGATGACAGTGTTGTTAACAAAAGGTTAAGCTTGAGAGCAAATAGATTAATTTAATTTCATTTGCGATTTTCATGAATAGTTAACATTGCGTTATAGTAATGAGCTTGAGGCTGTAGTCACGATACCGGATCCGGGATGGCTCGACGCAAGAAGTTAATTTCAAGTTGTAAATTCCCATGTTACAGTTTTTTTGGATTGCTTACACACTAAAATTAAAAGTAGTACACTATTAGCAAAACCTTACACTCAAGAAGCAAAACATCAGCCCATATTTGCACAACTATAAGCACATTGTCAACCTCACACTTGTTGCAAAACTCTACACACAGTGATTTGCAAAACACTAAACACACTTAACATACATTACACACAAAAATCTATCATGAAGTCACGTCCTTGCAATACCAAAGCACTACCTGTCAAATTACCACACCGTCCAACCAATTGGTTCAACACAGTCATCAGGTGTACAAACACTCGTTTGCTTAATTGTAGACACACCAATCAGGTGTATGAGCACTATAAAAAGCAGCAGGTGAGTTCATCGGTCTTCAAACACAATGGAAAGAGTCAGAGAAAGAGTAAGACGAGGAGGAGGAGGAGGACAAGGAGGAGGATGAGGAGAACGAGGAGGACGACGAGGAGGAGGAAGGGGAGGAAGAGGAAGGTAAGAAGGTGCTCAAAGAGGACCAAATCTGACAAATGAGATCCGCGCAACATTGGTTGACCACGTTGTCAACCACGGCCTGACGCTGAGGGAGGCTGGACTGCGAGAACAGCCAAATCTAAGTCGATATACAGTGGAAAGTGTGATGAGAACATTTAGACTGGAAAATAGGTATTGTAAAAATATCATCATATCAAAAACATCTGCACGGTTTCAGTAACTGCTTACAGTACTGTATTCTATGCACTATCAGCACTTCTGTTACCTTTTCCTGTGAAATTACTGTACTATTGTATACTGAGTTTTTCTCTACACAGGATTGAGGGTCAGGGACGACAAGGGGGAAGGCCTCCTATGTTCACAGAACAGCAAGAGAGGGAGATAGTAAACATGGTTTTGGCCAACAATGCTATAACACTCAAGCAGCTCCAAGCTAACATTGTCAATAACCATGCCATTTTCAACGACATCCATCAGGTCTCAACATCAACACTGGCACGCATCCTAAAAAAAACATATTCAAATGAAGCAAATTTATCGAGTGCCTTTCGAGCGCAATTCTGAAAGGGTGAAACGACTGCGGCATGATTATGCAGAGGTATGTATTCACTTTAGCAGTTTGATCTTGCAAACTGTCTCATAATCTTTTACTGTACTGTACAGTTTTTTTGGATCGCTTACACACTAAAATTAAAAGTAGTACACTATAAGAAAAACCTTCCACTCAAGAAGCAAAACATCAACCCATATTTGCACAACTATAAGCACATTGTCAACCTCACACTTGTTGCAAAACTCTACACACAGTGATTTTCAAAACACTAAACACACTTAACATACATTACACACAAAAATCTATCATGAAGTCACATCCTTGCAATACCAAAGCACTGACTGTCAGATTACCACACCGTCCAACCTATTGGTTCAACACAGTTATCAGGTGTACAAACACTCGTTTGCTTAATTGTAGACACACCAATCAGGTGTATTAGCACTATAAAAAGCAGCAGGTGAGTTCATCGGTCTTCAAGCACAATGGAAAGAGGAGGAGAAAGAGGAGGAGGAGGATGAGGAGAACGAGGAGGATGAGGAGGAGGAAGACAAGAAGGTGCTCAAAGAGGACCGAATCTGACAAATGAGATTCACGCAACACTGGTTGACCACGTTGTCAACCACGGCCTGATGCTGAGGGAGGCTGGACTGTGAGTACAGCCAAATCTAAGCCGATATACAGTGGCAAGTGTGATGAGAACATTTAGACTGGAAAATAGGTATTGTAAAAATATCATCATATCAAAAACATCTGCATGGTTTCAGTAACTGCTTACAGTACTGTATTCTATGCACTATCAGCACTTCTGTTACCTTTTCCTGTGAAATTACTGTACTATTGTATACAGTTTTTTTTCTACATAGGATTGAGGGTCAGGGACGATAAGGGGGAAGGCCTCCTATGTTCACAGAACAGCAAGAGAGGGAGATAGTAAACATGGTTTTGGCCAACAATGCTATAACACTCAAGCAGCTCCAAGCTAACATTGTCAATAACCACACCATTTTCAACGACATCCATCAGGTCTCAAAATCAACACTGGCACGCATCCTAAAACATATTCAAATGAAGCAAATTTATCGAGTGCCTTTCGAGCGCAATTCCGAAAGGGTGAAACAGAGGTATGTATTCACTTTAGCAGTGTGATCTTGCATACTGTTTCATAATCTTTTACTGTACTGTAATATGTATACTAGATCTACACTGAACTACACAATTTTGCCAGACACTGTTTTTCAGAGAGATTTATGAATGGATGGAGAGGAGATCCAGCATGAGTTCATTTACGTAGATGAGGCTGGGTTCAACCTGACGAGAACACGAAGGAGGGGAAGAAACATCATTGGCCACAGGGCTGTAGTCAATGTCCCAGGGCAACGTGGGGGTAATATAACACTCTGTGCAGCCATTACACAGAATGGGGTCCTCCACCGCCATGCCCATATGGGCCCTTACAACACAGCACTCATACTTACATTCTTGGACCAATTGTACAACATAACAGCAGCAAATCAAATCGATCATATGCAATACATTGTTGTCTGGGACAACGTGTCTTTCCACCGCTCTGCTCTGGTTCAGAACTGGTTTCAGCAACATCCACATTTCACCGTCCTATATCTTCCACCATACTCTCCATTCCTCAACCCTATAGAAGAGTTTTTCTCTGCATGGCGGTGGAAGGTATATGATCTCTGTCTCCAGGCTGAGGTACCCCTCATCCAAGCCATGGAGGAGGCCTGTGACCAGATGGAGATAGCAGCAATGCAAGGATGGATTCGTCATTCAAGACGTTTCTTTCCAAGGTGTCTTGCTAATGACAACATTGCCTGCGGTGTTGATGAAATTCTCTGGCCAGATCCAGCTAGGCGAAGAGACAATGTTTAGTTACAGTATTATGAATCTCCATATCAACATTTTGGGCGTGTTGAGAAATAAATTAGTTTCTTAAGTCTGCAACATTGGTGTTGTGTAGTGTTTGGTGAATTTACATTATATTTGTACTTTGTTGATAGTAGCCTACTCTAATCATATGGAAGTTGAAGTGCTAAAAGGGTTTTAGGTTTATCACAGCAGAGTGTAACTCGTGCAAACAGAGTATAGTAATGTGAAATGTGTGTGTTTCGTATGGTAACAAAGTGTGGTTTTTATAAAGAAGTGTATAGTTTTTACAAGAGTGTTTAATTTTGCAAAATATCTGTGGTGTTTTGCTAATTGGGTGTGTGGTTGTGCTAATTGGGTGTGTGGTTGTGCTAATTGGGTGTAGTGTTTTGAAAACACAGGCCCTGTTTTGAAAATCGTGCTTAAGCAATCAAAAAAAACTGTAAAAGTACAAACACCAAATGATCCTGATTCATCCTGTAAAACCATGTGTATTCAGGTATTTACCACCCATGTCATGTCTCTCAAACATTTTTTTAATGGCATCCCAAATCTTCCCACACCTCTGTCATAGAGGTAGGAATAAGGCTATTCCCCTTTCTCCTAATCCATATCCTGTGTGTGTGTGTGTGTGTGTGTGTGTGTGTGTGTGTGTGTGTGTGTGTGTGTGTGTGTGTGTGTGTGTGTGTGTGTGTGTGTGTGTGTGTGTGTGTGTGTGTGTGTGTGTGTGTCTGTGTGTGTGTGTGTGTGTTTCTGTGTGTGTGTGTGTGTATGTTTCTGTGTGTGTGTGTGTGTATGTTTCTGTGTGTGTGTATGTTTCTGTGTGTGTATGAGTCAGGGCTCTAGCAGCAGAGATTACTGTAGCAGCCTGCTTATTGCTGCCGCCGGCCCAGCAGGACACAGGAAATGAGACAATCCGGTACGGAGTTGTCATGAGAAGTGACCATCCATGGTCATCAGGGTGGCGGCGTAGAAGACCAGCCAGCTGCAAGACCATGTTATTGTTGCTGTTGGGGAAGATGCCCACTGGGAGACAGAGACTTTGTCCAAAACATTGTCTGTCTTTCTTTGAGGAAGGGATCACACACAGCACAGCTCAGACTGTGAAACCGTATTATATATCTCAGACTGTGAAATACATTTTATTGTAGCCATCCTTGATAATGTATTACAATGATTATCTGCCCTAGACCGTGAGTATATGAAACATTTACTTGTTTACTTTAGTCCTTAATGAAGAATACAGTCTGCCTAAATCAGCATTTTTATCCCATCTCTGTACTCCTCCTCCTCCCTCACGTTGTACAGTACATTTGAGATTTGACCCATACCTCAGGACATCCCAGGTGCCTTTGCCTGCCCTTTAGTTCCCTAGAGATGGGGTTTGCCCTTGCCACACTCCTCTTCTCTCTATATCTCTATCTCCTGCTCTCTCACTCACTCCATCCACAGCAGAGCTATGTGCCTGTTCTCCAGGGAGGCAGACTAATGGTCCAACCTCTATCTCTCTAAGCACACCTCTGGCCTGTCCTTAACCCCGTGCTCACCACACTTCTCTTTCCAGTCCCTCCATAATAATACACAATTGAATCCCTTCACTACACTTCCAGAATTGTTCCTGTGACTGTTGCATTAAAAGTGTGTGTTCTGTCCATATTTACCATATGGACAGAATACTGGTAAGCTTCAACTCCTGTGGCTAATTTCACAGATGAAACTGGGCCTTGATCAAATGTTATTTCTTTCAGGGAAGTAATCCAAACATGATTTGGAAAATCCTCAAATACGGGGAAAGATGGACGTATGTCCATGTACGCACACACACACACACACACACACACACACACACACACACACACACACACACACACACACACACACACACACACACACACACACACACACACACACACACACACACACACACACACACACACAAACATGTGATCTGCTGATCACCTGTTTGATGTCACTGTCACTGTGACTTTGTGTCCCTGTCCTGTGTCCTCCATTTTAACGTATGTGAAAGACGTCACCATTCTCTCCTACCTTCGCATAACCTGTCCTTATCAGTCAGCTGTCATTCAACCCCACTGTCATCATCCCCCGGGACAATAAAGGTACACACTGTACCTATACACCTATTTCTCTGTGACCTTCTCAAAAACATCAACTGTTCAGCAGTAACATTACATTGCAGAAGAATAGCAGACAATGGTGGTGGGAGTTTTACTTTTAATTTGTCTGATGTGAATTATTTCATGGATATTAATTAAAGTAGTTCTTAAATCAAGAGAGGCTGTGAAGTCACTGGGTCCCAGTAGAGACAACTCATTCTAGACCAACCAGGGAAAGATCCAGACAAACGGAGAAAAAAGGCACCAATGGATGAAATACAATAACCTAAAAAATCAATCTAATTGACCTTATCTCTGTTTACCGAGCAATGTCTTTGGGTGCTTTGTGATTTAATTTATGAGAGCTTTAGCTCACTAGAAAACCTTTCAGGTTGTAGTCTGTTTATCAATAGTAATACTCTAACCAGGTCGGAAAGGACACACTGAAAGTAACCTCCTGAACTCTCAGGGTCATGACCATTGACCTCAGTCCTTCCTCTAAACACCAGTCTGCAGTGTCTGTGATTATCCTAGTGCTCCCTTCCTACAGAATGCCCCTGATCAACACTGCATGGTCAGCAACACATACACAGTCTGGTCCTGAGCCCGTTCCAGTCCAGTCAGGACATGTACTAACTCTCCCTGGGCTGGGAGAGACAAAGAACAACAGTCTAATAGAAAGTGGAGTAGGCAGCAGCAGAGGTCCTTTAGGTAAGGGTCAGCTGTGTTGTTTCTCCCAGATGGCTATTGTCTAAAGGGAGTCTGGATGGAACAGTACGATGGAACCAGCTCTGGCTGTCTGTGTGGTAGGAGTTAGAGTTGTTTATTTGTCTTGAAAGACTTTCATAGTTGTCATTCTCTCTCAGTTCACGTGCCATCGACAGGTTGGTTGTTAACTTCTTGGATATAGGGGGCGCTCTTTTAATTTATGGATAAAAGAATGTTCCCTTTTAAACAAGATATTTTGTCATGAAAAGATGCTCGACTATGCATATAAAGAAAACATTCTGACGTTTCCAAAACTGCTAAGATATTGTCTGTGAGTGCCACAGAACTAATGCTACAGGCGAAACCAAGAGAGAGACTGCATTTCTGATTTTTTTCTTAGCCAAACGTGATTAACAAAACGGAGCGATTTCTCCTACACAAGTAATCTTTTTGGAAAAACTGAACATTTGCTATCTAACTGAGAGTCTCCTCATTGAAAACATCCAAAGTTCTTCAAAGGTGAATTATTTTATTTGAATGCTTTTCTTGTTTTTGTGAAAATGTTGCCTGTTGAATGCTAGGCTTAATGCTATGCTAGCTATCAATACTCTTACACAAATGCTTGTATAGCTATGGTTGAAAAGCATATTTTGAAAATCTGAGATGACAGTGTTGTTAACAAAAGGCTAAGCTTGTGAGTGAATATATTTCTTTCATTTCATTTGCAATTTTCATAAATAGTTAACGTTGCATTATGGTAATGAGCTTGAGGCTATAATTACGCTCCCGGATACGGGATTGCTCGACGCTAGAGGTTAAGCAACAAAACCGACACGTTCGCAACTATGGGGCAAAACAGACAGTTGGCTTAGAACAGTTGGCTTAGATTGTTGACACAATGTAACTATATTTAGTCTACAAATGTTTATTGAAAACATGAAAACATTTGCACAATGAGCACTTGTTGTCTCTCAAATACATCATTACAGTTGTTGATTAGCTAGCTAGTGAATTTGAGCCATATTCACATTGACATGAAATCAGTCAAAACACCTCAAAACAAGACACTGTATTAACAACAAGATAAAACTAGCTGAAACAGGCCACCTACCATTCCCCACATGGAAGCTTCTTGTCATTGTTTCTAGCTATCTAACCGTTCAGAATCATAACAAAGCACGGCTTCGGGCCCCAACGATGCGCACACATCATTTTTGTGACGTTGTCAGCCAACCAACCCATCTATGGAGTGTTGTGTTTGTTGAAAGTCCATGTGATTTCTATTTTTTTTACTCTGAACACTACACTTGAAGTGGTGGCCATTAGATGTAATTGCTGCTGCCATAAGATTTTTCATATTGCCTGTCAAGACGACACTGTAGCGATTGTCGTCGGGACAAGGAGAAGAGGACCAAAGTGCAGCGTGGTACGTATTCATAATCATTTTAATAAAGATGAATACTGAACAAAACCGACAAAACGAACAGTTCTGTAAGGTGCAACAAAAACACTAAACAGAAAATAACTACCCACAACCCATAGTGGGAAAACAGGCTGCCTAAGTATGGTTCTCAATCAGAGACAACGATTGCCAGCTGCCTCTGATTGGGAACCATACCAGGCCAAACACATAGAGATAGAAAACATAGAACACAAAACATAGAATGTCCACCCCAACTCACGCCCTGACCAAACTAAAACAGAGACATAAAAAGCAACTAAGGTCAGGATGTGACAGACACGTCTTAATATTTAACGACAGTCAACACACTAGTACATCTGTGTATGTAGGAAAGATTCATATTGAGCTTGAATTTCAAACACTGAGTTTGTTTCTTACTGTCACGAATGATGAGAGGAACGACTTGACTCAGTGACTCTGATTTAGAGTCAACATGGCCCACAGCTAGAGACACCAGATCTTCAGGCTCTACAATAAATGTAATGCAATATATACAAAAAAACATAAACAACTTCCCCTAACCCAGCCTTCAACACAAATCAACTTAAACACCCCTGTGTAGGACTTATGACTTTAGCACAAAGCATTGTTACTGTACGTCAGGGGATACATAGACTGCTCCTGGATTCTGAGCCATGGCATACAGGCTGTTTCCTCTCCTCCTCCCCTCTCCTCTCTTATCCCCTACCCTCAGATCCCCTCCTCTTCTCTCTCTTCCCCTCTCCTTCCCCTCTCCTCTCTTCTCCACTCCCCTCTCCTCACCTCCGATCCCCTCCTCTTCTCTCTTTTCCTCTCCTCCCATTTCCTCCCCTGCGATCTGCTCCTCTCCTCCTCTCTCCTTTCACTTCCTATCCACCTGCCACACCAACCTGACAGACTCCAGCAGGGCTGTCATGTGGCCGATCTGCCTGCCTGCGTGAGAGAGGGACAGATAGAGAGGGAGAAAGGATGGAGACAGGGAGACAGGGAGGGAGACAGGGAGGGAGGGAGGGAGGGAGGGAGGGAGGGAGGAGGGAGGGAGGGAGGGAGGGAGGGAGGAGGGGGAGGGGGAGGGAGGGAGGGAGGGAGGGAGGGAGGGAGGGAGGTGGAAAGATAAACGCCAGTTGAAGTCACCAATCCAACTGTGTTTCTGAGAAATGCTCTGTAGTCAAGGTATACAGCTCAACTCAAATGTCCTTTTATTAGTTGAAGCCATAGCTTTTATTAGTTGAAGCCATAGCTTTTATTAGTTGAAGCCATAGCTTTTATTAGTTGAAGCCATAGCTTTTCCTGGAGCTGATGTGTTGACAAGCACATAGTACCTTTTCATTGAAATCCAATTTTCTATTGTTTGGTTTTCAGTTGTAGTCACGTGACAGTTGTTCAGTCCTGCAGCATGTGTTCGCACTGGAATGCATTGTAATAATGCATCTGTTGCACCTCCCTTACAAAATATCACGTGTGAACAAATCACAAGAACATTTTCACATGTGAAAAAAATGTACCATTTTAATGGCACATGACATTTCACGAGTCAGACGTGAATTTTCAGACACATTTGATGTTTCACATACATTTTTCACATGTAAATATTTCACATGACTCCAACATGTGGTTTTTCAACATGTGATATTATACGTTTCACATGTGTGCTTTTGTAACTTGCGGGATTAGAACCCAGGTCTCCCACGGGAGCAATGTCTTGACCATTCGACCAAGAGGGCCAACAATAATTTTCAGGTTGACGGCGGGGCTACCTCATCACGTTACCATGAGCAACCATGACCGACTCATGTCCAAAACACTTTCACATGTGTATTTTCTCGCTGTCAAACAATAAAACATGTTTAATTGAGTTCATCGCAGGATTTTCTGTGATTAATCACGATTAACCGGAATTTCACGATTTGCTCAAATTGAGCTGTAATTTATGTTGGATGTTTTCAGTGTATTTTGAACACTTTCAGACAACCGGCAAAAAAAATTGTGCTCAAAATTACAAAAAGTTAACTTGAGTTAACCCATAAGAGTCTAAGCCCTGTCTAAGACGGGGGAAGGGGGTTACTAAGCAATATAGAATTGTTTTATGAAGGACATACCAAAGATACTCTTGATGTTTGATTTTGAAGTATAAATTTAAAAAAATATTTAAAAAATGTATTTGGCTTTACTGCTATAAGCGCATGCAAACACATTGAAAACCATATTCCCTACATAGAACAACAGATAGTCCCACAAAAATATCTGAAGGAAGTTTGTTCTGATGTGTCTGTCATGTATCTTAGAGATATAAGAAAATCAGGAAACATTTATTTAACCCCTTATTTTTTGACAGGTAACAGTCTCTGTAAATACTTCCATAATGGTTTTAACTGGTACCTCTACCCACACACCTGTTTTCAATCCCATTCATTACCTGTTGTGTATTTAACCCTCTGTTTTTCCTCATGTCTTTGTCAGAGATTGTTTATTGTCAGTGTAGTGTTATTTGTATAGGTGCGTGACGGGTCTTCGTACCCATATTTGTTTATATTCATTTTTCTTATTAGTGTTATGGAGCATGTTACTTGGACATTTATTAAAAGACTCCATTTTACACTCCGTTTGACTCTCCTGCACCTGACTTCCCTGCCACCTATACACACACGTCTCTGACAATAGTGAAGTAAAAGTAAAAGTTGTAAAAAAACAAAAGTAAAGTACAGAGACCCCAAACAAACTACTTAAGTAGTATTCACCACTGCTAGCATCTCTGTTATTTTCACTTGGCTTCTTCCAATGATCACTGATCAACATATGAAGAAGAGGCATGTGCCTGCTGCAGTAACACCCTGAATGGATGGCTCAGAAATAATAAATCATTATTTTTAACACACTTTAATTATTACAATTATTTACAGAATTTGCAATCCCATATGTGGGAACATTGCTATTCCAACTAACACATTTCAGGTAAGACCCAAATGCAGACCGTGTCGAAGTAACAATGTTAATTACAGTAACAAGGGCAGGCAAACGACAGGTCAAGGCAAGCAGTGGTCGGTAATCCAGAGTAGTGGTGCAAAGTTACAGGACGGCAGGCAGGCTCAGGGTCAGGGCCTGCAGAATGGTCAAAACCGGGAAACAGGAACAATAGAGAGACGGGAGCAGAGGGGAAAAACGGAAACGGGAACAATAGAGAGACGGGAGCAGAGGGGAAAAACGGAAACGGGAACAATAGAGAGACGGGAGCAGAGGGGAAAAACGGAAACGGGAACAATAGAGAGACGGGAGCAGAGGGGAAAAACGGAAACAGGAACAATAGAGAGACGGGAGCAGAGGGGGAAAACGGAAACAGGAACAATAGAGAGACGGGAGCAGAGGGGGAAAACGGAAACAGGAACAATAGAGAGACAGGAGCAGAGGGGAAAACGGAAACAGGAACAATAGAGAGACGGGAGCAGAGGGGAAAAACGGAAACAGGAACAATAGAGAGACGGGAGCAGAGGGGGAAAACGGAAACAGGAACAATAGAGAGACGGGAGCAGAGGGGAAAACGGAAACAGGAACAATAGAGAGACAGGAGCAGAGGGGAAAACGGAAACAGGAACAATAGAGAGACGGGAGCAGAGGGGAAAAACGGAAACAGGAACAATAGAGAGACAGGAGCAGAGGGGAAAAATGGAAACAGGAACAATAGAGAGACGGGAGCAGAGGGGAAAAACGGAAACAGGAACAATAGAGAGACAGGAGCAGAGGGGAAAACGGAAACAGGAACAATAGAGAACGGGAGCAGAGGGGAAAAACAAACAGGAACAATAGAGAGACAGGAGCAGAGGGGAAAAATGGAAACAGGAACAATAGAGAGACGGGAGCAGAGGGGAAAAACGGAAACAGGAACAATAGAGAGACAGGAGCAGAGGGGAAAAACGGAAACAGGAACAATAGAGAGACGGGAGCAGAGGGGAAAAACGGAAACAGGAACAATAGAGAGACGGGAGCAGAGGGGGAAAACGAAAACAGGAACAATAGAGAGACAGGAGCAGAGGGGAAAAACGGAAACAGGAGACAAAGGGCTGTAAGACATGGTTTTAATTCTAGAAACAGGAAAGTGTAGCCGCAGGACTATAGCAGCATGCCAGCACATCTGGCTTGACCTTCTTGGATACGGGTCAGTGCTGCGGAAGCGAAGTGGCCCGGGCCTTACTGAATCCCTCCCTGTGGTCTTGGTACTCCGTGGGGCTGGTGGACAGGTTTGGGGAAATTTCCAAGCCCCCAGGAAGACGTCCCGGGGCAGGCAGATCTGACTACAGGCAATGAGTGTGGCAGGACGGGCTCCAGCCCACGATGGAACCAGTAGCCCAGGCAATAAAGAGATTGCGTCGCTAGAGCCAAGAGAATCAAAATACCACAGGAACCTGTGGAGACTCAACTAGCAGGAATTGGATCGTCTCGCTGTGGTTCCCTGCCACTCGTAGGTTGAATGGGGGTGGTATGGTGGGCGACCTGGCCTATAGAGCGCCCATCCAGTGGGACCACAATCAGACCTCTTCTCCCTCCTACATTCCGGTAGCGACCATCGATTCGGATGGTTAAAGCGATGAGTGAGTTGAGATCCGTCGGTAGTTCCCAGGCTGCAAGCTCGTCTTTTACTTTCTCCAATAATCTCTGCAGGAACGTGTTGAACAGCGCTTCTGGGTTCCAGGCACCCTCCGCTGCTAGTGTGCGGAAATCAACGGCATAGTCTGCTACACTGAGGGAGTCCTGCCGAAGCTGGAGTAACAGCCTCTCTCCCAGACACCGGAACCTCAAACCTTTCACCTCCGCCACGAATCCCTCCAGACTGAAGCATACGGCCGACTGTTGTACCCAAGCGGCCCAGAGCCCAGGCGAGGACCCTCCCGGACATCAGCGTGATGAGGTACGCTATCTTAGAGCGGTCCGAGGGATAGGAGGAAGGCTGCATAACACAATAGAAAGGTCTATATTGTGACAGCCCTGAATTTTTCTGAACAGTCTCAGTGCTTCTCCTTCCAATAGGGCGCTTGCCCTTTAATTCCCAATTAAATAGCCAGCATCAGCTGCGCAAAAGTGGGAGTTCTGATGGAGACGTGAATGAGGATGTGTTCAACCCTCAGTTCCGAAGCTTCTCTATTCCGTTTGTTTTGTTGCTGTTAAACGTATGTTTTGTAGCCTAATAGAGTTTACCCAGGGTCGGATCCACTCTTTGCGTCCATGGACTACACCTCTCCATTCTTCGTGGCCTTTCTCCGCTGGAGATCTGTTGGTGGATTGGATTGTCTGACTGACCACTGGAGATCTGTTGGTGGATTGGATTGTCTGACTGACCACTGGAGATCTGTTGGCAGATTGGATTGTCTGACTGACCACTGGAGATCTGTTGGCAGATTGGATTGTCTGACTGACCACTGGAGATCTGTTGGCAGATTGGATTGTCTGACTGACCACTGGAGATCTGTTGGCAGATTGGATTGTCTGACTGACCACTGGAGATCTGTTGGCAGATTGGATTGTCTGACTGACCACTGGAGATCTGTTGGCAGATTGGATTGTCTGACTGACCACTGGAGATCTGTTGGCAGATTGGATTGTCTGACTGACCACTGGAGATCTGTTGGTGGATTGGATTGTCTGACTGACCACTGGAGATCTGTTGGTGGATTGGATTGTCTGACTGACCACTGGAGATCTGTTGGTGGATTGGATTGTCTGACTGACCACTGGAGATCTGTTGGCAGATTAGATTGTCTGACTGACCACTGGAGATCTGTTGGTGGATTGGATTGTCTGACTGACCACTGGAGATCTGTTGGCAGATTAGATTGTCTGACTGACCACTGGAGATCTGTTGGTGGATTGGATTGTCTGACTGACCACTGGAGATCTGTTGGCAGATTGGATTGTCTGACTGACCACTGGAGATCTGTTGGTGGATTGGATTGTCGGACTGACCACTGGAGATCTGTTGGTGGATTGGATTGTCTGACTGACCACTGGAGATCTGTTGGCAGATTAGATTGTCTGACTGACCACTGGAGATCTGTTGGTGGATTGGATTGTCTGACTGACCACTGGAGATCTGTTGGAAGATTGGATTGTCTGACTGACCACTGGAGATCTGTTGGTGGATTGGATTGTCTGACTGACCACTGGAGATCTGTTGGCAGATTAGATTGTCTGACTGACCACTGGAGATCTGTTGGTGGATTGGATTGTCTGACTGACCACTGGAGATCTGTTGGCAGATTAGATTGTCTGACTGACCACTGGAGATCTGTTGGTGGATTGGATTGTCTGACTGACCACTGGAGATCTGTTGGTGGATTGGATTGTCTGACTGACCACTGGAGATCTGTTGGTGGATTGGATTGTCTGACTGACCACTGGAGATCTGTTGGTGGATTGGATTGTCTGACTGACCACTGGAGATCTGTTGGAAGATTGGATTGTCTGACTGACCACTGGAGATCTGTTGGAAGATTGGATTGTCTGACTGACCACTGGAGATCTGTTGGTGGATTGGATTGTCTGACTGACCACTGGAGATCTGTTGGCAGATTAGATTGTCTGACTGACCACTGGAGATCTGTTGGTGGATTGGATTGTCTGACTGACCACTGGAGATCTGTTGGTGGGATTGTTGGTGGATTGTTGTCTGACTGACCACTGGAGATCTGTTGGTGGATCTGTTGACTGTGGAGATCTGTTGGTGGATTGTTGTCTGACTGACCACTGGAGATCTGTTGGTGGATTGGATTGTCTGACTGACCACTGGAGATCTGTTGGTGGATTGGATTGTCTGACTGACCACTGGAGATCTGTTGGTGGATTGGATTGTCTGACTGACCACTGGAGATCTGTTGGTGGATTGGATTGTCTGACTGACCACTGGAGATCTGTTGGTGGATTGTATACGGTATTTCATTTGTTTTGATGTCATGTATACGGTGATGATTTATGTAGTTAGTTGTAGTTGAGGACTTCGTAAGAGTTGATACGCTTTAAAGTTCTGTGGTAAAATAATTGTTATATTGTTGTATGATTAATACTGGATTTACGCTACACGGAATGAACAGACAAACATTGCGGGACAAAAGACACTTGAGTTCCCTGAACTCCTTTACCAGGCTGGACTCTTTTTAGGCCCAAGGTACAGGACATTTCTGGAGGAACCAGAACTCATTGTGATATTATTATATGTGTGTGTAATCATTGATGTTGCTAATACAACCCACGCAAAATAATATAGTTGTTTTTGAAGTTCTTTTGCAATGTTTTAAGTGTTTATGAAAAGTTTATTTCCATCCTGACTTTTGCATACGTCCTTTGTATTGGTGTAGACTTGACCGACCAGATGGGACTCAATTCCCTCCCAAACCAAAAGGAGAAACCAATGTTTTCTCTGGTAGGCACAACCTACCTGGCACCTCTATAAATAATAACCTCAAGTCAAAACCGTTACAATATACAGTGTGTGCAAATGTAGTAAGATTAGGGAGGTAAGGCAATAAATAGGTCATAGTGGCAAAATAGTTACAATTTTAAAATTAAACACTGGAGTGATAGATGTGAAGAAGATGAATGTGCAAGTTGAGATACTGGGGTGCAAAAGAGCAAAAAAATAAATAACAATATGGGGATGAGGTAGTTGTGTGGGCTGACGAGGGAACACTGAGCGAGAAACGCCCAACAGGTAAGTGGGGTTTCTGGGAAACCGGGAGACGGTTACTGAGGGGCTGGGAGGTTACCGTCGTGGTAGGCTGATAGTAGACAACCCATGGAATTGCTCCCGCAAAGTGTCCAATGCTTGGTCGTGACGTTCGGAAGGCGGCCTGGAACCCTTCCATCAGATCGTGAAGCAACTCCTCGTGCCTACCAATGGTGGCTCCTTGGGAGGAGATGGCGTAGCGGAGCTGGTCCAAGTCTGCTGGATCAGTTATGGCCCGTTCTTACTAACACTTTTCAGGTAAGACATTGCTACTGCAACTAACACGTTTCAGGTAAGGCCCAAATGCAGACCGTGTCGAAGTAACAATGTGAATTACAGCAACAGGGGCATGCAAACGACAGGTCAAGGCAAGCAGAGGTCGGTAATCCAGAGTAGTGGGGCAAAGGTACAGGACTGCAGGCAGGCTCAGGGTCAGGGCCTGCAGAATGGTCAAAACCGGGAAAACAGGAACAATAGAGAGACGGGAGCAGAGGGAACACCGCTGGCAGGCTTGACGAAACAAAATTAACTGGCAACAAACGAACAGAGAACACAGGTATAAATACACAGGGGATAATGGGGAAGATGGACAACACCTGGAGGGGCTGGAGACAATCACAAAGACAGGTGAAACAGATCAGGGCGTGACAGCAACATGTTTGCGTGACTTTTCATATGTGAAAAGAATAACAGTATTTCACGTGAATGTTTCTTAATACAAATTTGATTGTCACATGTGAAACCATACATTTCACATGCGCAATTGCAATTCACATCCGAGGTGAAAACACGTTTGATGAACATGTGAAAAGGTGGTGTTAACATGTGAACTCAAAATGTAATACAAGTGAAAATATTGTTTCACGTGAAATTTAAGCTCAACATGTGAAAACAGCTATTTCGCATGTGAAAATGTGAATTTGAAGTATTTTTTCATTAGCAGGAGTTGTTCATTTCTACAGCCAGTTTGGCCACTTGTATGCTGGCCATTGGAGACCTTCTTTTAAATGTTGCCCTCAGTACTCTCAACACTATTGTACTAACTATCTCTGAAAACTTCACTTCTGTCTGTGCAGCTGTTCCTCCAGCCTCCCAGGCAGGGCCCTGACTGCTGTAGCCTCCCTCCCCTGCTGGGCCTCCCTGGGCTGGGTGCAGGGTAGTACATGGAGGTGGTTGTGCTGCCTGGTGCAGTGGGCCGTGGTAGGGAATTGGAATGAAGAGATTATGATGAGCTGTTAGCGGCGGCCCAGAGGAGGGACCAGGCATTAACGTGGACCTGACCAGACCAAATTAGGCCTCCAAATTGAGTTCCCCCCTTTCTCGTTCCCTGCCTCTCCCAGCTCCCAAAGCCTTTGATGAGACTGCCTGGTTCTCAGAGGGCCCCGCCTTGCACAGGGACAGACAGGAGGAATAAAGAGCTCAGGGAATCACACTGCCGAGATAACAGGAGCGAGCCTGTAGATACTGAGTGGGAGAGGGGAGAGGATGTGACCTGTGGTAAATGTCAAAGTCCAAGGTCAAAAGGTGAAGGTTAAAGGTCATAAGGGAATGCTTACTGCTCACGACACCACTCTAAGTTGCCATGCGTGTGATCAAAAGGACAGCAGCAGGAGTCTCCTAGTAAACAGATAGTTTTAGTTTATAACCTGTGTTCGTGTGCATGCGTGCGTGTATTTCCATATGTATGTGTAGTTTGTATGTTTGTGATGGTGAGTCAACATTGACAATAGTGTGTGTTATACTTGACTTGCTGTTCACTCTCAGGATTACCCATAATGACTAAATGTATCCCTGCCCTTTTCAGTCTGCTCTGAACCCCCAGTGTGCCCTACTGTAAGCCGATGATGTAACATTAACCCCCTGGCATGCAGACAGTATCAGCAGGGCTCCACTGTCCTATCTGTGACAGTGAGAGAGACAGTAATTGAGTGTGTCTGTTTAGGATGTGAGAGTGTGGTTGCGTGTTCACTGGCTCGTACTTCCAGAGTTTTCTATAAGACGGGGATCAGCAGGGGGTCTGGCTCCATGTCAGTGATTCTATTGGATGACTCTCACACTCAGCCACACAACCACACAGCCAGCCAGGAGGCATTAGATTAAGACCCTGGATTAAACACAACCAAATCCTGAGCCTCCCCATCCTCCCCCCTCCACTACCACTGTGGAGACAGATAAAAATGCTGTGCACAGACAAACGTGTGTGCGTGTATGCATATGTGCGTAGGTGTGTGTGCACGTGTGCATGTGTGATCGTGCGTGTATGCATGTTGTGCACAAGTATGGAAGTGTGTGTGCGTGTGCACGTCTGTACGTGCTGATGAGTTATAAAATGATTGCTAATACTTTCAATAGACTGGATATTTGGCTGCATGACTTTCTACTTGTTCCAGTATACACATTCTGAATTATAAAGCCATCCCATATTTCCTAAATTGTCTATGCATTTGTGATAAGCCTGCCTTAATCAGATTAGTGCAGTCAGAGCCAAGAATAAATTGAAATGGAGGTAGTAATGGAAGAATTCCAAGTAGAGGTACCGTACAACTAAGCAGCAGTGGACGAGGCATTGCAGGTGAAGGTTAAGAGAACATTATAGAGAATCTAGGATATGGACATGATTGAGCAACTGATCTGCCATTGGACAGATAAGGGACACGGTCCTTCCAGCCCTATGGTCCAAACTATCATCAGACATCAAAGAAAGAGGAGCTTAGAGCTGCAGCAGAATGAGGGAGCATGTGATTCTCTAGGGGAAACTGATACTTCCCAGCTATTCGGGGGATTCTCACATACTCAAAGGGAAATTGGTTTTCAGTCCTGAGCCTTCGGTTTCTAAGACGTTCTAGTTTCAGAAATCAAATGTTTTCCATTTATGTCCGCATTCTTATTAGCAGTAGGAGCAAAAACCAATGAATCACATTAAATGGGTAATGTGATTTATCACATAAAAAAATATTGAATCACAGTGAAAGAGGAGAAGGAGGGGAAAGCAACTGGTTGGATGCTATTTTTAATACTGTTGTTGCCTTAATATACTGAATGCACATGCAAATAAAATAATGCTTGAACACATTGTTTTGTGCAGAAATTGTACAGTACAGTAGCCTACCACCCTCAACTGTTGATGGATGCTGGGACTCCTCCTGCAGGACTCCTCCTGCAGGACTCCTTCTGCAGATGTGGCTGTGGAACAATAACACTTTGTAAACATGCCAATTCCCCTGCTAACATTCAGGACATGCAGACATGGGCCTGTCGTCATAGTTTTTGTACAGTACTAAATAAATCCCCTGGCATATTGGGACTTAGACTACTGAGGCAGAAACAGAATCAAAAGCACGGCTTAGGGTCTGACCTTGACAGTGGCTTGTGTTAATTGTTCTCTCTATGAGGACAATTGGTTTAGTGAGAAACAATTCCAGCTAAGTGGCTCTCCGTGAGGATGTGATACGGAGTCAGACTCCACTTCAGTCGGCCCACCAGCCACCTATTTGTATCCCATTAAAAACCTCTCTGCTCTGCCAGAGGCTCAGATAGAGAGAGAGACAGAGAGAAGGAGGGGTGTGCTTGACCTCAGCATAATGTCTGTATACTGTCACAAATTAGATCAGATAGAATTCAACTTCTCTCCGTTGTATAAAAAATCTTCAACATTCCTCTTTTATTTGAAGTGAAGTTTGTGCAGAACAGTAGAAAGGCCATCATCAATGAGTGGCATTTTAACCCACCACATCCATTTATTTTTTTCACCTTTATTTAACCAGTTAAGCTAGTTGAGAAGAGCAGTTCATCTTCCCCCTCAGCCCCCTCCATCTCTCCTCCCTCTCTCCTCCTCTGTTAGCCAGGGTTTATCTATTCCATCCCGACCATCTGATCCAAGTCAACAACACAGACCAGACAGACCCAGAGAAGTGCCTAACAAGCTTAGCCAATATCCTCTCATCCTATCTCTCTTCCAGCCTCTGTCTGTCTGTCTGTCCTGCTCTAAGGGATGCCCTCTGCCCTGTTGAGCTACTCTTTGGGGGATCTCGCATCTCTCCCACTCTTTCTCCCAGCTGTTTGACATGGATCTGATAGATGCACTTCCATCTTCGCTAGCCCTGCTCTGACCCACAGAGTCATCTTACCATGGCTGCCTGGCTGCACTACTAACACATGGCCCTGTTTGAGGCTCTTTGCTTTGGCTCAACTAACCTGAGCACCTAGATCCCAGTCAATGTCAGAAGGCTGAAGTCCACCGTCTGGTGCAGCTTTGCCCCTCTCAACCCAGGGATTACAGGAATGAAATGAGTATAAATACGGGTCATACAACCCACAGTCTTCAGCCAGAACCATATGGAAGAGTTCCATGCAGGAGTGGTATGGGAAACCCTGGCTAGTGTGAAAGGGCTTCATAACATCTGTTGGGCATGCAGGTTTTCCTCCAGATCCTCAGCCTTATTGGATGGGTTTAATAGGGACTGCATTTTGTTAGGTCTACCTCACTGCTCTTTACGTTGAGTTCTACCTCGCTTCACTACTCTTTATACTATATCTCACAAATTATATCAGTTTAATCTGTTTTGATTTAATCCCTCCTGCTTTCTCTTCTCCCCTCCTTTCTTCTCTCTCTGTGTTCCCTCCTGACACGTTCCCACCTGAACCAGTAATCCACACGGCATGATCACACAAATCAGGCTGATGCCTCTGATCTGATTCCAGACAATCAAATCAAATCAAATTGTATTTGTCAAATGCTCTGAATACAGGTATAGGTATAGACCTGAAAGTGAAATGCTTACTTACATGCCCTTAACCAACAATGCAGTTTTAAGAAAATATCCCCCAAAAAGTAAGATATAAGAATAACAAATTATTAAAGAGCAGCAGTAAATAACAATAGCAGGGCTATATACAGGGGGTACTGGTACAGAGTCAATGTGTGGGTTCACTGGTATCAAGGTAATTGAGGTAACATGTACATGTAGGTAGAGTTATTAAAGTGACTATGCATAGATAATAACAGAGAGTAGCAGCAGTGTATAAGAGGGGGGAGCAATGCAAATATTCTGGGTAGCCATTTGATTAGCTGTTCAGGAGTCTTATGGCTTGGGGGTAGAAGCTATTTAGGAGCCTCTTGGACCTAAACTTGGTGCTCCAGTACCGCTTGCCGTGCGGTAGCAGAGAGAATATTCTATGATGGCTGGGTGGCTGGAGTCTTTGACCATTTTTAGGGCCTTCCTCTGACACCGCCTGGTATAGAGGCCCTGGATGGCAGGAAGCTTGGCCACGGTGATGTACTGGGCCGTACGCACTACCCTCTGTAGTGTTTTGCGGTCAGAGGCCGAGCAGTTGCCATATCAGGCAGTGATGCAACCCATCAGGATGCTCTCAATGGTGCAGCTGTAAAACCATTTGAGGATCTGAGAACCCATGCCAAATATTTTCAGTCTCCTGAGGGGGAATGGGTTTTTACAATCACCTCATCCATTCAACTCTTCAGCAGCTGATTCCATTTCCATCATCATCCATCACTATCATTCAGCTGTGTCATCAGGTGGGCATTAAACAAGTCAGGTCTGGGTAATACGGTATTTTCTCTTTATCATATTTATGCTGCTAGTTACTGTATAATCCTTGGATATTGAATCTAGTATGACTCATAAATACTCTGTGGATCTGTCACGTTGGCATGAAGATTCGAGAGACAGGCGCAGGAACTCGTAATAGTTTTTAAAATTAATTAAGCCCCAAATTACGGCGTGCCGTGTAAAGGCACGGGGACGAAGACATAACAAACACACAGGGTTGAAACCCAAAGCAAAAGAGCGAGGTGTACCTTGAATAAATTACACACACGCATAATGATAAACACACGGGACGAGACCCATAATCAGCTGCGCAATCCACAAGGGCAAGAAAGCCCAAAACACACAGCACAGGTCCTCACACGCACCAACGGACATTGTACCAATAATCGACAGCACCATGGGGAACAAAGGGCACAAATACAATCAGGGGGAATAGGGGCCAGGTGTGCGCAATGAAAGTTCCAGAGGGATCCGTGACAGGATCTTTGTGTCACTGTTTTCTTTCCTTACTGAAGCGTCAGGTATCAGGGAGGGATGATCCCAACCCCCAGCCATAGCTAGGAGCCAGGACCAGTGAGAGGGTTGATGGCTACTTTGTCTGCTCTACAGTGGTGTGGGATGTGGACAGTGGTGTAAAGTACTTTCATTTTTGGTGTATCTGTACTTTACTATTTCTATTTTTGACTCCTTTAACTTTTACTTCACTACATTCCTAAAGAAACTATTGTACTTTTTACTCCATACATTTTCCCTGACAACCAAAAGTACTCGTTGCATTTTGAATGCTTAGCAGGACAGGAAAATGGTCCAATTCACATACTTATCAAGAGAACACTTGATCATCCCTACTGCTGCTGTCCTGGCGGACTCACTAAACACAAATGCATCTAAATAATGTCCGAGTGTTGGAGTGTGCCCCTGGCTTTCCATACATTTTTAAACAAGAATTTAAGGAATTGCTTAATTTAAGGAATTTTAAATGATTTATACTTTCACCATTACTTTTGATACTGTTTATTATCTATGCATAGTTACTTTAACTCTACCTACATGTACATATTACCTTAATTACCTCGACTAACTGGTGCCACTACACATTGACTCTGTACTGGTACCCCCTGTATGTAGCCTCGCTATTGTTATTTTACTGCTGCTCTTTAATCATTAGTTACTTTTATTTTTGATTTCACTGTAAGGTTGTATTCGGAGCATGTGACAAATAAAATATGATTTTGATTTGATTTAATTATATTTTAGCAATCACATTTACTTTTGATACTTATTTATTTAAAACCAAATACTTTTAGACTTTACCCAAGTAGTATTTTACTGGCTGACTTTAACTTTTACTTGTGTAACTTTCTATTAACGTATCTATACTTTTACTCAAGTATGACAATTGGGTACTTTTTCCACCACTGGATGTGGATCCCCCACCCTCCTTTCCTCCCCTGGGATCCCCCACCCTCCTTTCCTCCCCTGGGATCCCCCACCCTCCTTTCCTCCCCTGGGATCCCCCACCCTCCTTTCCTCCCCTGGGATCCCCCACCCTCCCTTCCTCCTCCCTGGGATCCCCCACCCTCCTTTCCTCCCCTGGGATCCCCCACCCTCCTTCCTCCCCTGGGATCCCCCACCCTCCTTTCCTCCCCTGGGATCCCCCACCCTCCTTTCCTCCCCTGGGATCCCCCACCCTCCTTCCTCCCCTGGGATCCCCCACCCTCCCTTCCTCCCCTGGGATCCCCCACCCTCCTTTCCTCCCCTGGGATCCCCCACCCTCCCTTCCTCCCCTGGGATCCCCCACCCTCCTTTCCTCCCCTGGGATCCCCCACCCTCCCTTCCTCCCCTGGGTTTCCCCACCCTCCCTTCCTCCCCTGGGATCCCCCACCCTCCTTTCCTCCCCTGGGACCCCCCCTCCCTTCCTCCCCTGGGATCCCCCACCCTCCTTTCCTCCCCTGGGATCCCCCACCCTCCTTTCCTCCCCTGGGATCCCCCACCCTCCTTTCCTCCCCTGGGATCCCCCACCCTCCTTTCCTCCCCTGGGATACCCCACCCTCCTTTCCTCCCCCTGGGATCCCCCACCCTCCTTTCCTCCCCTGGGTTCCCCACCCTCCTTTCCTCCCCTGGGATCCCCCACCCTCCTTTCCTCCCCTGGGATCCCCCACCCTCCTTTCCTCCCCTGGGATCCCCCACCCTCCTTTCCTCCCCTGGGATCCTCCACCCTCCTTTCCTCCCCTGGGATCCCCCACCCTCCTTTCCTCCCCTGGGATCCCCCACCCTCCTTTCCTCCCCTGGGATCCCCCACCCTCCTTTCCTACCCTGGGATCCCCCACCCTCCTATCCTCCCCTATGGAATCCCCCTGAGCTCCTCTCACCTCCGGCACATTATCTGTCAAGGGAAGACACCCATAAAGCCTTGACAGGTAACATGTGCTTCTTTGCCAAGAGGGTATTGATCCCATGCTCAGCCTAGATCAAGCTGCATACTAAGTGTCATGATTTACAATAAAGGTAAAGCTTACAGGCACTTTATCATGACAGGGTCAGGAAAGGCATACCTCAGGAAAACATTAAAGAGTGCCCCTCATAATCCTTACATTGTGATTTTTATCTAATAGGAATGTATTGTTAGTTGAACACTCATATAATTGAGCGTGCATAATAAACTGTAGAGATCTCAGGTATGACACACATATGGTGAAATGAATTGCAGCCTTAGCACCGACTTCCCAGCTGGTAAAACTGGTTCAAATGACATCACTACAATCAAGGCTGAAATGACATAGTTACCACCAGATTAAAACCACCCCGTTTTTCCCTCTGGGTTGTTAACTCTCAGTGATGGTTAAATCCAAACAGTGGTATCAAATCTAGAGCAGGTTATTAAGTCCATTAGGCACTGGATGGGGCCTGTTGTCATGTGACTGTGGGGCAAACAGGTTACAGACTGTCAGCAGGTGGAGAAGGGATTTGTAGCCTCTGTATCTGTATGTGTCATTGAGCCAGAGGCAGCCTGGTCCAGAGAGTCCCCATCTGTGACTAGTCTGTGCCCCAGCCACCCTCATTCCACCAGGGGAGACATTACTGGATGAGGCCCCTGGTTCCATTTCTATTCTATTTCACTCCTCTGAACTTGGGCTGACTTAAGTATTGTCCTGAGTGCAATATTAGATGAGAATCTTGAAGGGCATGGTTCCGATGATTGAATTTGTAACAGGCACATTGTTTGTGAGAGATGAGGGAATGCTTGACCCAAGCACCAGAGTTAAGGGGAAATCCATTGTCTGTTGAATTGAACATGGGAATTTCTCCACAGGAATACAATTCAATCCGGCATTTAGAAGTGATCTTAACCCTGGTACACAGTGGGAAACACACAGTGGGTGTTTAAGCGGAGATAAAGATAGGTGTTAAGGCTTCATCTCAGGGTTCCTGTTTTCCATCAAAAAGTGGAATTCCAGACATGCTAAGCCCATATGAAATATATTGAAACGTCAATGCAGGCACTGTGCTACGTATGTTGAACTGTGTGAACCCCGAAGCCAGTGTGTTTTCTCCCCTGTCTACATGCCTGGAAAAGGTCCTGGGAGAGAGAGACACAAATACATGTGCTGACGTAGAGAAAAAGGACTTTGGACTGGTTTTCATTCTATGTCCCTGTTAAATATATGCGCAGTAGGAATCAGATGAATAAATAATAAGGTAAGGTTTGGTTTGTGTCCCTTCCTTCTACTCCACACTACCTCTTCTTCCTCCAGCCCAGCATCCTCTGTGTACTCTTTTTTAAAATCCTCTTTATAGCTACAACCAACTTTAATAATTGATATGAAAGTTTGAAAATGTAGAAGATGATCTCGGAAACACTCTGAGAGGAAGAGAAAGCATAAAATGAACCTTTCCAGATTTTCACCGTCTGCTCAGGCTGTACTCCGCACCAACCATCCGTGCCTTTTATTCTCTGTGGCGTTTAACAGACAACATGGAAAACACGAGTGAAATTGCGGTAATCCTGCTATGCCATCTGGTTTCCAGGATTAAATTGTACCACACCAGAGAAGAAGAGCTATTCGTGTGGAAAAGAGGCAGGATTTGGGAATCAGAATTAAAGAGGAATATTGGGCAAAAGCCAGTTCAGTTGAGTATCAGTAACAGTTTCAAATCAAAAGAGTTCTGACAGAGCAGGCAGCATGAGACAGGTAGGAGGATGCTCGGTCACACTGTCACATTTAAACCTCAAATCCCTTTTGGGCCACACACATGAGCAATCACTCCCCAGATTCTGCCAGAGAATGCCAGTATCCATGATTCTCAATGTCTGTGAGCTGCATGAATCTTAATTTTAGACTTACTAGGAAAGTTACTGTGAGGGGGTCTGAAGGAACTGTGTTATGAGAGCTGTGGATATGATCTCCGACAACAACGTGATTGTTTGTTTACGCAGCGTTAACTGCAGCAGCCTTTTTAACAATGTACTGCTGGAGATGTGAGCTGAAGTGCCTTGCCAAGGGTCGTAAACACTGTGACAGCTTGGCTTTGTGTGAGCGAGTGTAGCGGGCTGAATGGCTGCCTTTTGTATGCACCATTGTATTGCCTTTCTCCTAATCTCCTATTTGCACAGATGCATCAGTTTTATCACGGAGTAATGTATTAAACACATTGATTATGCATAGTGTGCACAAAGGGAAGGAAAGACTGATAGTTTAAAAGGTTCAACTCTTGTTCAGTGCCTGTAGAGATTTAAAGATGCAGAGAGGGATCTTCCACTGTGGGGACCATAGTATACAATCTGGTCAAATACATACTGAGTGAAGGCTCCAGGGGGATAATTCAGTGTAAAAGGAGACAATTCAGACAGAGGTCATCAAGTTCAGAAGATGCATTTAACCTCTCAAAGGGAACCTGATACAATTGCTATTATTTTTATTTCTCTTGTGTTTTTTTTCTGCCTTGTTATTTTTATAATTACATTGTTATTTATTACTCCATTGTTGGGGTTAGAGCTTGCAAGAAAGGCATTTCACCGTACTCGAGCCAAATGGCTCAAAGGCCAGTCTCAACATTATATCGCAACATGAGATGAGTCATGCGTGACATGAGTCATTACAGACGTTGGCTAATATTGAACATGAGGACAGTGTAGGGTGACTCTTATCAACTATATTCAGGAATTTCCTTTATGTTGTCTTAGGAATTCAGCATTCTGTGTGTCGCTCTTGCCAACATCCATTTTGTCTCACTTCTGGGTATCAGATGTTCTGTTGTCTTTACATCCTGGAGGTCTGATATCTGGCTGGAAGATAACTCGACAGTAATGCTACTGGTCAACAACTCAGATTTTGAATCCAAACAACTCAAATGTTTATAAAAAGGTCATAGCTTCATTGTTTCTGATCTGCGCTGGTGAGATATACTCTCCCTCTTTCTTTCTCTCTCTACCCGAGGGACTTTTAGGGTATGGCCTTTCAGGATATGACTTCTCTCTCCCTCTCCAATGAGCTGTGTGCCATGGATCATGGACGACTTGCCTTAATAGAATGAACCATGAATTCTGCTCTGTATCAGATAATTCTATAGGAGAATGCCAGGCCATCTGTCTGTGAGCTGAATCTGAAGCGCAGGTACAGTAGGTCAGCATGACAATGATCCAAAACACACAATCAAGTCTACATGAACATGGTTAAAAAGCAACACATTTGAAGTTTTGGAATGGCCTAGTCAAAGTCCAGACCTAATCCCAATTGAAATGTTGTGGCAGGACTTGAAACGAGCAGTTGCATGCTTGAAAATCCACAAATGTCGCTGAGTTAAAGCAATTCTGCATGCAAGAGTGGGCTAAAATCCCCCCACAGTGATGTGAGAGACTGATCAACAACTACAGGAACCTTTTGGTTGCAGTCATTGCAGCTAAAGGTGGCACAACCAGTTATTGAGTGTAAGGGGGCAATTACTTTTTCACACAGGGGAATTGGGTGTTGCATAACGTTGTTAATTAATTACATTAAATAAGTACTCAATTTTGGGGTTATTTGTAAACTCAGGTTCCCTTAATCCAAAATTAGGTTTTGGTTGATGATATGATCACATTCAATATTTTTATTTATTTATTTCACCTTTATTTAACCAGGTAGGCAAGTTGAGAACAAGTTCTCATTTACAATTGCTACCTGGCCAAGATAAAGCAAAGCATTTCGACACATACAACAACCCAGAGTTACACATGGAGTAAAACAAACATTCAGTCAATAATACAATAGAAAAACAAGTCTATATACAATGTGAGCAAATGAGGTGAGATAAGGGAGGTAAAGGCAAAAAAGGCCATGGTGGCAAAGTAAATTCAATATAGCAAGTAAAACACTGGAATGGTAGTTTTGCAATGGAAGAATGTGCAAAGTAGAAATAAAAATAATGGGGTGCAAAGGAGCAAAATAAATAAATAAATAAATACAGTAGGGGAAGAGATAGTCGTTTGGGCTTAATTAAAGATGGACTATGTACAGGTGCAGTAATCTGTGAGCTGCTCTGACAGCTGGTGCTTAAAGCTAGTGAGGGAGATAAGTGTTTCCAGTTTCAGAGATTTTTGTAGTTCGTTCCAGTCATTGGCAGCAGAGAACTGGAAGGAGAGGCGGCCAAAGGAAGAATTGGGTTTGGGGTGACCAGAGAGATATACCTGCTGGAGCGCGTGCTACAGGTGGGTGCTGCTATGGTGACCAGCGAGCTGAGATAAGGGGGGACTTTACCTAGCAGGGTCTTGTAGATGACCTGGAGCCAGTGGGTTTGGCGACGAGTATGAAGCGAGGGCCAGCCAATGAGAGCGTACAGGTCGCAGTGGTGGGTAGTGTATGGGGCTTTGGTGACAAAGCGGATGGCACTGTGATAGACTGCATCCAATTTATTGAGTAAGGTATTGGAGGCTATTTTGTAAATGACATCGCCGAAGTCGAGGATCGGTAGGATGGTCAGTTTTATGAGGGTATTTTTGGCAGAATGAGTGAAGGATGCTTTGTTGCGAAATAGGAATCCAATTCTAGATTTAACTTTGGATTGGAGATGTTTGATTGTGAGTCTGAAAGGAGAGTTTACAGTCTAACCAGACACCTAGATATTTGTAGTATATATACACTGCTCAAAAAAATAAAAGGAACACTAAAATAACACATCCTAGATCTGAATGAATTAAATATTCTTATTAAATACTTTTTCTCTACATAGTTGAATGTGCTGACATCAAAATCACACAAAAATTATCAATGAAAATACTAATTTATCAACCCATGGAGGTCTGGATTTGGAAAACCACACTACAGGCTGATCCAACTTTGATGTAATGTTCTTAAAACAAGTCAAAATGAAGCTCAGTAGTGTGTGTGGCCTCCACGTGCCTGTATGACCTCCCTACAATGCCTGGGCATGCTACTGAGGAGGTGGCGGATGGTCTCCTGAGGGATCTCCTCCCAGACCTGGACTAAAGTTGGCATCCGCCAACTCCTGGACAGTCTGTGATGCAACGTGACGTTGGTGGATGGAGAGAGACATGATGTCCCAGATGTACTCAATTGGATTCAGGTCTGGGGAAGGGGCGGGCCAGTCTATAGCATCAATGCCTTCCTCTTGCAGGAACTGCTGACACACTCCAGCCACATGAGGTCTAGCATTGTCTTGCATTAGGAGGAACCCAGGGCCAACCGCACCAGCATATGGTCTCACAAGGGGTCTGAGGATCTCATCTCGGTACCTAATGGCAGTCAGGCTACCTCTGGCGAGCACATGGAGGGCTGTGCGGCCCCCCAAAGAAATGCCACCCCACACCATGACTGACCCACCGCCAAACCGGTCATGCTGGAGGATGTTGCAGGCAGCAGAACGTTCTCCACGGCGTCTCCAGACTCTGTCACGTCTGTCACATGTGCTCAGTGTGAACCTGCTTTCATCTGTGAAGAGCACAGGGCGCCAGTGGTGAATTTGCCAATCTTTGTGTTCTCTGGCAAATGCCAAACGTCCTGCACGGTGTTGGGCTGTAAGCACAACCCCCACCTGTGGATGTCGGGCCCTCATTACCACCCTCATGGAGTCTGTTTCTGACCGTTTGAGCAGACACATGCACATTTGTGGCCTGCTGGAGGTCATTTTGCAGGGCTCTGGCAGTGCTTCTCCTGCTCCTCCTTGCACAAAGGCGGAGGTAGCGGTTCTGCTGCTGGGTTGTTGCCCTTCTACGGCCTCCTCCACGTCTCCTGATGTACTGGCCTGTCTCCTGGTAGCGCCTCCATGCTCTGGACACTACGCTGACAGACACAGCAAACCTTCTTGCCACAGCTCGCATTTATGTTCCATCCTGGATGAGCTGCACTACCTGAGCCACTTGTGTGGGTTGTAGACTCCGTCTCATGCTACCACTAGAGTGAAAGCACCGCCAGCATTCAAAAGTGACCAAAACATCAGCCAGGAAGCATAGGAACCACACCTGCAGAACCACTCCTTTATTGGGGATGTCTTGCTAATTGTCTATAATTTCCACCTGTTGTCTATTCCATTTGCACAACAGCATGTGAAATGTATTGTCAATCAGTGTTGCTTCCTAAGTGGACAATTTGATTTCACAGAAGTGTGATTGACTTGGAGTTACATTGTGTTGTTTAAGTGTTCCCTCTTTTTTTACCTTTATTTTACTAGGCAAGTCAGTTCAGAACTAATTCTTATTTTCAATGACGGTCTAGGAACAGTGGGTTAACTTCCTGTTCAGGGGCAGAACGACAGATTTGTACCTTGTCAGCTCGGGATTCGAACTTGCTACCTTTCGGTTACTAGTCCAACGCTCTAACCACTAGGCTACCCTGCCACCCCAGGGCAAGTGTTCCCTTTATTTCTTTGAGCAGTGTATATTGATATTTGTAATATCAAACATATGGAACATTTTTGAAAATCACAAAGGGGTAAATAGTTTTTCACAGTACTGTATATAATATACACATATCAAATACTAATTCACTACAACCATGATAGAACATGACCTTGAGTAGAGGCAAAAACAAAATTGCAAGTGTCTGGGAATGTCTGAGTAGTGTCTGGAAAGATACAGTACCAGTCAAAAGTTTGGACACACCTCTTCAATCAAGGGTTTTTCCTTTCTTTCTATGATTTTCTGCATTGTAGAATAGTGAAGACATCAAAACTATGAAATAACACATATGGAATCATGTAGTAACCAAGAAAGTGTTAAACAAATCAAAAAATATTTTAATGATAGATTTTTCAAATTAGCCACCGATAGGCCGTCATTGTAAATAATAATTTGTTCTTAACTGACTTGCCAAGTTAAATAAAGGTTAAATAAAATCAAAATAAATTACCTTGATGACAGCTTTGCACGCTCTTGGCATTCTCTCATCCAGCTTCACCTGAAATGTGTTTCCAACAGTCTTGAAGAAGTTCCCACATATGCTGAGCACTTGTTGGCGGCTTTCCTTCACTCTGCGGTCCAACTCATCCCAAACCATCTCAATTGGGTTGAGGTTGGGTGATTGTGGAGGCCATGTCATCTCATGAGACACTCCATCCTTCTTGGTCAAATAGCCATTACACACCCTTGATGTGTGTTGGGTCATTGTTCTGTTGAAAAACAAATAATAGTCCCACTAAGTCCCACACCATCACACCTCCTTCTCCATGCTTCACGGTGGGAAGTACACATGCAGAGATCATCCGTTCACCTACTCTGCATCTCAGAAAGACACGGTGGTCGGAACCAACTATCTCAAAGGACAGATTTCTACCAGTCTAACATCCCTTGTTCGTGTTTCTTGGTCCAAGCAAATCTCTTCTTCCTATTGGTGTCCTTCAGTAGTAGTTTCTTTGCAGCAATTCGACCATGAAGGCCTGATTCACGCAGTTGATGTTGAGATGTGTTTGTTACTTGAACTCTATGAAGCATTTATATGGGCTGTAATTTCTGAGTCTGGTAACTCTAATGAACTTGTCCTCTGCAGCAAAGGTAACTCTGGGTCTTCCTTTCCTGTGGCAGTCCTCATGAGAGCCAGTTTCATCATAGTGCTTGATGTTTTTTGCGACTGGACTTGAGGAAACTTCAAAAGTTCTTGATATTTTCAGAATTGACTGACCTTCATGTCTTAAAGTAATGATGGACTGTCGTTTATCTTGGTTATTTGAGCTGTTCTTACCATAATATGGACTTGGTCTTTTACCAAATAGGGCTAAATTCACAACACAACTGATTGCCTCAAACTCATGAACTTTCAACAAGGCACACCTGTTAATTGAAATGCATTCCAGGTGACTACCTCATGAAGCTGGTTGAGAGAATGCCAAGCGTGTGCAAAGCTGTCATCAAGGCAAAGGGTGGCTACCTTGAAGAATCTTAAAAATAAAATATATTTTGATTTGTTTAACACTTTGTTGGTTACTACATGATTCCATATGTGTTATTTCATAGTTTTGACGTCCTCACTATTATTCTACAAAGTAAAAAATAGTAAAAATAAAGAAAAACCCTTGAACGAGTAGGTGTGTCCAAATCTTTTGACTGGTACTGTAAGTAGACACGTTTTTATCTCAGTGGGAAAATACAGTATACTGTATGTGCCTGATTCATGGCCTGTAATACATATTGGACCTTCGGGCTACCAGAATAAAGGTCAATCCTGTCTGTCCACAGCCAAACCCTTCAACAGACCTGTATGTACAGACTGATGGGACATCAAAGAAAAAAGAGGGAGCAAGGAAGAGGAGGCTTTTGTGTGCTACTCTCCAACATGTGAAGGTGTCTGAATGCTCAATTACTAGCTGCCTGCATTTTTCCAATATTCCCCTGCCTTCCCTTCAGTATATTGCTTTGCATGATTTCACCCTTCCTTGGTACTGTGCAGTAAAAGATGATCTGAGTTCATGCCATGGGTACATTTTTGTGTGAGCAAGGAAAGTTGATGACAGGAACATTCTATTGGCCAGAAGGCACCTTGCTGACATTAATCACTGCATTAAGTGGTATAATGTGCAACTCTAAAGAGAGCCATATGATTCTTAGCTCACACCAAGATTCTAAAGGAAGGTCAGGTATTCTTTTATGTTTTTAAAATTTCACTTGTGGTGTTTTCAACACACCCCAGCCAGAGTTTCATTCTGTTTTCATCTTTGCTTTCAGCTTCGCATGTAGAGCGTAAAAGGCTTGGTGTACAGTACATCTTCATGTATGAGGTAGTGTTTGTGTGCAACTCTATGTGTGGATAATAGCCGTCCTATATTCCGACTGTAATGTAGCTCTCCTGCTAGTCACAGGGACAAAAGGCTTCGCTGCGGATGGTGCAGATGACGGCCATCCAACGCTGCTATTTCCGTCACAGTACAGAGAGAGGAATGTGATTGGGTATTCATATTGAGATGTGAATAAAGTGCTACCTCTGGGGTCCCAACACCCACCATCTGCTGTTCTATAACATGCAGTACTTACCTCCAGTCCACTTCCTACACCTCCAGTCCCCTTGGACAGAGAGGACCTGCTAGGTCAGAGCTTCTGGCCATGTTGTGTAGGTCTACTGCCCACCTCCCTTCGTCCTCCCTCCGTCCTCCATGTCTCTGCATGAGGGATGTTCTGACTCACAGAAAACTTCACTTAGTCAATACAATGAGAAGAAACTCCACATTCTACACTATTATTTGCATAAGCAGCACTAAAATGGTGTACAGAATGGGGAGTTATGTTCATGTTCGTTCCTAGACAGGCGTTTTAAACGCTTGGGAAAATCTGCCTCATTTGGATGTTCTCTTTGTCAAATTAGCAATGAAAGAATAAAACTGGAACAAATCCAAGCGAACCAGAGACTATAAGCTTCTCTCGTTTGTCATTCCTACTGTAAGTGCATGGTTCATCATTAATATACTGTATGCAGTCATTGGTTTCAACAGAATATACTTTGTGTATCAATTGAGGACATGATCATTAAAGGTCACATGATATCATCCCAGAGATTTTGTCACCAGATCTCACCCCAATTGAACATTTATGGGAGATTCTGGAGCGGCACCTGAGACTGTTCCATCAACAAAAATATAGGAGATTAACTGTAGATCCAGAGTCTCTTGGCTCCATCACCATGCAGTAGCTCATTAGCAGGACATGTGAATCAGGCCTAATTATATATCAGTGTTGCACCCCAGTGAGTTGTAGCTGTCTGGGGAAACTGGGCTGGGGAGGGTTGGCATTTACTAGTGAACATTTACCATGTTACAGCTTCTACCACTCCTCCACTTTCTCCCAGAACCCCGTGGAGATGTTCTGCTTCTACCACTCCTCCACTTTCTCCCAGAACCCCGTGGAGATGTTCTGCTTCTACCACTCCTCTGCTTTCTCCCAGAACCCAGTGGAGATGTTCTGCTTCTACCACTCCTCCACTTTCTCCCAGAACCCCATGGAGATGTTCTGCTTCTACCACTCCTCCGCTTTCTCCCAGAACCCCGTGGAGATGTTCTGCTTCTACCACTCCTCCGCTTTCTCCCAGAACCCCGTGGAGATGTTCTGCTTCTACCACTCCTCCGCTTTCTCCCAGAACCCCGTGGAGATGTTCTGCTTCTACCACTCCTCCGCTTTCTCCCAGAACCCCGTGGAGATGTTCTGCTTCTACCACTCCTCCGCTTTCTCCCAGAACCCTGTAGAGATGTTTTTTTTTTTTCGTTCCGGTTGGAGCGAGTGGTCGCATCTGCACGTCGCTCCAACGGGTAGTATAACTTTTTCATTATATTTCATTATATCACAACGGTTTGATTTGTCTTATCTTAGCAATTTCTTCTCAGCTAGCTACATAGCCGTCTTTGTATCAAAGATAATTGCGTAATTATCGTATTTCGCCGTCCTAACGTAGTCTTCACTAGCCAGCTAGCTAACGTCCACTGATTAGCTGCACTGGAGAAACTATTACACTCAACTGAACGACTTGATTAGTTTAGTGTTAGCTAGCTACATAGCTGTCTTTGCTGTCTTCGTATCATCGTATCCAAGATAATTGTGTTGTTTAGGTTTAGAGTGTGTAGTCTTAGAGTGATTATCTTAATTTACCGAGGTTAGCTAGCCAGCTATTTGTCGTCCTTAACGTAGGTGACTCTGCTAGCTAGCCAACAGCTAGCCAACGCTAGCCAACGTCTTCTGTATAGAACTCAACTACCCGGTCGCATTCACAGGTAGTATCACATTTTCACTTCATTTCATTACAGTACAACGGTTTGATTTGTTTGATCGTAGCTAGCTACTTAGCTAGCTACATAGCCGTCTTTGTATCAAAGATAATTGTGTAGTCTAGAGCGATTTTCTAGGTTCGCTAGCCATCTATTGTCGTTCTTTTAACGCAACGTAACGTAAACAACACTGCTAGCTAGCCTGCTAGCCCCGAATAGCAACACTGCAGAAACTATTACACTCAACGGAACGACTTGATTAGTGTAGTGTCAACAACGCACCCACTGCCAGCTGGCCTACTTCAGCAGTACTGTATCATTTTAATCATTTTAGTCAATAAGATTCTTGCTACGTAGCTTAACTTTCTGAACATTCGAGACGTGTAGTCCACTTGTCATTCCAATCTCCTTTGCATTAGCGTAGCCTCTTCTGTAGCCTGTCAACTATGTGTCTGTTTATCCCTGTTCTCTCCTCTCTGCACAGACCATACAAACGCTCCTCACCGCGTGGCCACGGCCACCCTACTCTGGTGGTCCCAGCGCGCACGACCCACGTGGAGTTCCAGGTCTCCGGTAGCCTCTGGAACTGCCAATCTGCGGTCAACAAGGCAGAGTTCATCTCAGCCTATGCCTCCCTCCAGTCCCTCGACTTCTTGGCACTGACGGAAACATGGATCACCACAGACAACACTGCTACTCCTACTGCTCTCTCTTCGTCCGCCCACGTGTTCTCGCACACCCCGAGAGCGTCTGGTCAGCGGGGTGGTGGCACCGGGATCCTCATCTCTCCCAAGTGGTCATTCTCTCTTTCTCCCCTTACCCATCTGTCTATCGCCTCCTTTGAATTCCATGCTGTCACAGTTACTAGCCCTTTCAAGCTTAACATCCTTATCATTTATCGCCCTCCAGGTTCCCTCTGAGAGTTCATCAATGAGCTTGATGCCTTGATAAGCTCCTTTCCTGAGGACGGCTCACCTCTCACAGTTCTGGGCGACTTTAACCTCCCCACGTCTACCTTTGACTCTTTCCTCTCTGCCTCCTTCTTTCCACTCCTCTCCTCTTTTGACCTCACCCTCTCACCTTCCCCCTACTCACAAGGCAGGCAATACGCTCGACCTCATCTTTACTAGATGCTGTTCTTCCACTAACCTCATTGCAACTCCCCTCCAAGTCTCCGACCACTGCCTTGTATCCTTTTCCCTCTCGCTCTCATCCAACACCTCCCACACTGCCCCTACTCGGATGGTATCGCGCCGTCCCAACCTTCGCTCTCTCTCCCCCGCTACTCTCTCCTCTTCCATCCTATCATCTCTTCCCTCCGCTCAAACCTTCTCCCACCTATCTCCTGATTCTGCCTCCTCAACCCTCCTCTCCTCCCTCTCTGCATCCCTTGACTCTCTATGTCCCCTATCCTCCAGGCCGGCTCGGTCCTCCCCTCCCGCTCCGTGGCTCGATGACTCATTGCGAGCTCACAGAACAGGGCTCCGGGCAGCCGAGCGGAAATGGAGGAAAACTCGCCTCCCTGCGGACCTGGCATCCTTTCACTCCCTCCTCTCTACATTTTCCTCCTCTGTCTCTGCTGCTAAAGCCACTTTCTACCACGCTAAATTCCAAGCATCTGCCTCTAACCCTAGGAAGCTCTTTGCCACCTTCTCCTCCCTCCTGAATCCTCCGCCCCCTCCCCCCTCCTCCCTCTCTGCAGATGACTTCGTCAACCATTTTGAAAAGAAGGTCGACGACATCCGATCCTCGTTTGCTAAGTCAAACGACACCGCTGGTTCTGCTCACACTGCCCTACCCTGTGCTCTGACCTCTTTCTCCCCTCTCTCTCCAGATGAAATCTCGCGTCTTGTGACGGCCGGCCGCCCAACAACCTGCCCGCTTGACCCTATCCCCTCCTCTCTTCTCCAGACCATTTCCGGAGACCTTCTCCCTTACCTCACCTCGCTCATCAACTCATCCCTGACCGTTGGCTACGTCCCTTCCGTCTTCAAGAGAGCGAGAGTTGCACCCCTTCTGAAAAAACCTACACTCGATCCCTCCGATGTCAACAATTACAGACCAGTATCCCTTCTTTCTTTTCTCTCCAAAACTCTTGAACGTGCCGTCCTTGGCCAGCTCTCCCGCTATCTCTCTCTGAATGACCTTCTTGATCCAAATCAGTCAGGTTTCAAGACTAGTCATTCAACTGAGACTGCTCTCCTCTGTATCACGGAGGCGCTCCGCACTGCTAAAGCTAACTCTCTCTCCTCTGCTCTCATCCTTCTAGATCTATCGGCTGCCTTCGATACTGTGAACCATCAGATCCTCCTCTCCACCCTCTCCGAGTTGGGCATCTCCGGCGCGGCCCACGCTTGGATTGCGTCCTACCTGACAGGTCGCTCCTACCAGGTGGCGTGGCGAGAATCTGTCTCCTCACCACGCGCTCTCACCACTGGTGTCCCCCAGGGCTCTGTTCTTGGCCCTCTCCTATTCTCGCTATACACCAAGTCACTTGGCTCTGTCATAACCTCACATGGTCTCTCTTATCATTGCTATGCAGATGACACACAATTAATCTTCTCCTTTCCCCCTTCTGATGACCAGGTGGCGAATCGCATCTCTGCATGTCTGGCAGACATATCAGTGTGGATGACGGATCACCACCTCAAGCTGAACCTCGGCAAGATGGAGCTGCTCTTCCTCCCGGGGAAGGACTGCCCGTTCCATGATCTCGCCATCACGGTTGACAACTCCATTGTGTCCTCCTCCCAGAGCGCCAAGAACCTTGGCGTGATCCTGGACAACACCCTGTCGTTCTCAACTAACATCAAGGCGGTGGCCCGTTCCTGTAGGTTCATGCTCTACAACATCCGCAGAGTACGACCCTGCCTCACACAGGAAGCGGCGCAGGTCCTAATCCAGGCACTTGTCATCTCCCGTCTGGATTACTGCAACTCGCTGTTGGCTGGGCTCCCTGCCTGTGCCATTAAACCCCTTCAACTCATCCAGAACGCCGCAGCCCGTCTGGTGTTCAACCTTCCCAAGTTCTCTCACGTCACCCCGCTCCTCCGTTCTCTCCACTGGCTTCCAGTTGAAGCTCGCATCCGCTACAAGACCATGGTGCTTGCCTACGGAGCTGTGAGGGGAACGGCACCTCAGTACCTCCAGGCTCTGATCAGGCCCTACACCCAAACAAGGGCACTGCGTTCATCCACCTCTGGCCTGCTCGCCTCCCTACCACTGAGGAAGTACAGCTCCCGCTCAGCCCAGTCAAAACTGTTCGCTGCCCTGGCCCCCCAATGGTGGAACAAACTCCCTCACGACGCCAGGACAGCGGAGTCAATCACCACCTTCCGGAGACACCTGAAACCCCACCTCTTTAAGGAATACCTAGGATAGGTTAAGTAATCCCTCTCACCCCACCCCCCCTAAGTTTTAGATGCACTATTGTTAAGTGACTGTCCCACTGGATGTCATAAGGTGAATGCACCAATTTGTAAGTCGCTCTGGATAAGAGCGTCTGCTAAATGACTTAAATGTAATGTAAATGTAATGTTCTGCTTCTACCACTCCTCCACTTTCTCCCAGAACCCCGTGGAGATGTTCTGCTTCTACCACTCCTCCACTTTCTCCCAGAACCCCGTGGAGATGTTCTGCTTCTACCACTCCTCCACTTTCTCCCAGAACCCTGTGGAGATGTTCTGCTTCTGCTCTCACCAACTGCCAGCCAGGCTGTATCTCTCCTCATAACATGTTTATTAGCTACAAAACATAGCAGAATGGTCCGATTTTTTATTTTAGCTTCCATGCTGTCTTATTTCATCTTTGGATTTAACTTCAATGTCTTCTCTGAAGCCGTTTGTAGAGTATGCCTCTCTCGCTCTCTCTCTCTCACTCTTCTCTCTCTCACCCTTTTCTCCCTCTTCTTGCGTGTCTAGTATGCAGGTCCCCAGGACCCTATATGAGTTGCCCCCACACTAGTTTTATGTCCCAATTTATGTACATGTGTGCCCCCTCCCACGTTGTGCTCCTGACACTGGCATGAGAGGTTTGTTCTCCACTGACACCTTCCTTAGAGTAGCCTGCTATGACGGATGTAGCTGGGGCAATCCCTGAGCAGCAGGGGGACTGATATGAAAGAATGGCATGTGTGTAACTGTGTTAGGGGTCTCCCTGTTTGTGAGCATGGCCTGAGCATTGGCGTGTTAGGCCAGATGCATTACACACAGACAGTTCCTGTTTGGTTACGTCTGTAAGAGGTTGGACAGGTATAACTTCAAACCAATGTGCTGTGTTGCTGATCTCATGTTCCATGCAGTTGAATAACTTTCAAGTGTCTTACCGTATCTTCAGATAAAGATATTCTTAAACAATCTTTGATCTGCTCCATTGGAAATATGTACAAGATTTGAGCCAGTAGTAATTTTGGCATGGAGCTGCTATACAACCCTGTGGAATTATCAGGTTTGAAGGTAAGACCCAGATGCAGACTGTGTTGGAGTAGCAATGTTTATTACAGCGACAGGGCAGGCAAACGACAGGTCAAGGCAGGCAGGAGTCAATAACCAGTGTGGTGGGGGAAAGGTACATGAAGGCAGGCATGCTCAGGGTCGGGTCAGGCAGAGGTCGGTAATCCAGAGGTGGGGCAAAGGTACAGGACGGCAGGCAGGCTCAGGGTCAGGGGCAGGCAGAGTGGTCAGGCAGGTGAGCACAGAGACAGGACAGGCGGGGGTCAAAACCAGGAGGGTTTGAGAGAAAAAGAGAGACTGGGGAAAAGCAAGAGCTGAGACAAAAACGCTGGTTGACTTGACAAACTGACAACAAACAAACAGAGAGCACATGTATAAATACACAGGGGATAATGGGGAAGATGGAGGAGGTTGGAGACAATCACAAAGACAGGTGAAACAAATCATGGTGTGACAGAAATGGTAAGAAAACAAAAAGGGTTCCAAAAGGGTTCTTTAGCATTGCCCAGAGGAGAACCCTTTTTGGTTCCAGGGAGAACCCTTTTTGGTTCCAAGTAGAACCCTATGTGGAAAGGGTCCTTCATGGAACCCAAAAGGGTTCTACCTGGAACCAAAAAGGGTTCTTCAAATGGTTCTCCTAAGTGTATAGCCAAAGAACCATTTTAGGTTCTCGAAAACACCCTTTTTTCTAAGAGTGTAGGGTGTATACCTGTAGAGGCTCATGTTCCCAATACAATAATAATTGTTGGTATATATTACAGTATAGTCCACAGTTCTGCTCATTAGTTCTTCAGGGAAATAAAAAGGCCATTTAGGCACCCAGAGAGACGTTTCATTAGCAAGACTGAGTGTACAAAACATTATGAACACCTTCCTAATCTAGAGGGTCTCAGAACAGTCTCAATTCGTCGGGGCATGGACTGTACAAGGTGTCGAAAGCATTCGACAGGGATTCTGGCTCAAGTTGACTCCAATGCCTTCCACAGTTGTGTCAAGGTGAGTGGATGTCCTTTGGGTGGTGGACCATTTTTGATACACACGGGAAACTGTTGAGCGTGAAAAACCCAGCAGTGTTGCAGTTCTAGATACAAACTGGTGCGCCTGGCACCTACTAACACACCCTGTTCAAAGACACTTAAATATTTTGTCTTGCCCATTCACCATTTGAATGGCACATATACACAATCCATGTCTCAATTGTCTCAAGGATTAAAAATTCCTCTTTAACCTTTTTCCTTTCCTTCAACTCCACTGATTGAAGTGGATTTAACAAGTAACATCAATGAGGGATCATACCTTTTGCCTGGATTCACCTGGTCAGTCTATGTCATGGAAATAGCAGGAGTTCTTAATTGTTTGTATACACACCGCCCCACCAGATATTACTCCAGGCCGGCAGCCTGGGAGGCTGGAACCCCTTCTCTCAAAACCCCAGGCTATTGTTATTGACTGCACTTAAAGAGTAGGCCTCCTGTTGAACGTGGAATGAGGAAGAGCTTGGATTTGTTGTTGTTGTTTTTTATATTTCACCTGTATTTAACCAGGTAGGCTAGTTGAGAACAGGTTCTCATTTGCAACTGCGACCTGGCCAAAATTAAGCATAGCAGTGTGAACAGACAACACAGAGTTACACATGGAGTAAACAATTAACAAGTCAATAACACAGTAGAGAAAAAAGGGGGAGTCTATATACAATGTGTGCAAAAGGCATGAGGAGGTAGGCGAATAATTACAATATTGCAGATTAACACTGGAGTGATAAATGATCAGATGATCATGTACAGGTAGAGATATTGGTGTGCAAAAGAGCAGAAAAGTAAACAAATAAAAACTGTGGGGATGAGGTAGGTGAAAATGGGTGGGCTATCTACCAATAGATTATGTACAGCTGCAGCGATCGGTTAGCTGCTCAGATAGCTGATGTTTGAAGTTGGTGAGGGAGATAAAAGTCTCCAACTTCAGCGATTTTTTGCATTTCGTTCCAGTCACAGGCAGCAGAGTACTGGAAAGAAAGGCGGCCGAATGAGGTGTTGGCTTTAGGGATGATCAATGAGATACACCTGCTGGAGCGTGTGCTACGGATGGGTGTTGCCATCGTGACCAGTGAGCTGAGATAAGGCGGAGCTTTGCCTAGCATGGCCTTGTAGATGACCTGGAGCCAGTGGGTCTGGCGACGAATATGTAGCGAGGGCCAGCCGACTAGAGCATACAAGTCGCAGTGGTGGGTAGTATAAGGTGCTTTAGTGACAAAACGGATGGCACTGTGATAAACTGCATCCAGTTTGCTGAGAAGAGTGTTGGAAGCAATTTTGTAGATGACATTGCCGAAGTCGAGGATCGGTAGGATAGTCAGTTTTACTAGGGTAAGCTTGGCAGCGTGAGTGAAGGAGGCTTTGTTGCGGAATAGAAAGCCGACTCTTGATTTGATTTTCGATTGGAGATGTTTGATATGGGTCTGGAAGGAGAGTTTGCAGTCTAGCCAGACACCTAGGTACTTATAGGTGTCCACATATTCAAGGTCGGAACCATCCAGTGTGGTGATGCTAGTCGGGCAAGCGGGTGCAGGCAGCGATCGGTTGAAAAGCATGCATTTGGTTTTACTAGCGTTTAAGAGCAGTTGGATGCCACGGAAGGAGTGTTGTATGGCATTGAAGCTCGATTGGAGGTTAGATAGCACAGTGTCCAATGACGGGCCGAAAGTGTACAGAATGGTGTCGTCTGCTTAGAGGTGGATCAGGGAATCGCCTGCAGCAAGAGCAACATCATTGATATACACAGAGAAAAGAGTCGGCCCGAGAATTGAACCCTGTGGCACCCCCATAGAGACTGCCAGAGGACCGGACAACATGCCCTCTGGTTTGACACACTGAACTCTGTCTACAAAGTCATTGGTGAACCAGGCAAGGCAGTCATCCGAAAAACCGAGGCTACTGAGTCTGCCGATAAGAATATGGTGATTGACAGAGTCGAAAGCCTTGGCAAGGTCGATGAAGACGGCTGCACAGTACTGTCTTTTATCGATGGCGGTTATGATGTCGTTTAGTACCTTGAGTGTGGCTGAGGTGCACCCGTGACCGGCTCGGAAACCAGATTGCATAGTGGTGAAGGTACGGTGGGATTCGAGATGGTCACCTGTTTGTTGACTTGGCTTTCGAAGACCTTAGATAGGCAGGGCAGAATGGATATAGGTCTGTAACAGTTTGGGTCCAGGGTGTCTCCCCCTTTGAAGAGGGGGATGACTGCGGCAGCTTTCCAATCCTTGGGAATCTCAGACGATATGAAAGAGAGGTTGAACAGGCTGGTAATAGGGGTTGCGACAATGGCGGCGGATAGTTTCAGAAATAGAGGGTCCAGATTGTCAAGCCCAGCTAATTTATACGGGTCCAGGTTTTGCAGCTCTTTCAGAACATCTGCTATCTGGATTTGGGTAAATGAGAACCTGGAGAGGCTTGGGCGAGGAGCTGCGGGGGGGCCGGAGCTGTTGGCCGAGGTAGGAGTAGCCAGGCGGAAGGCATGGCCAGCCGTTGAGAAATGCTTGTTGAAGTTTTCGATAATCATGGATTTGTCTTGTTCTCCATGGACTTCACAGTGTCCCAGAACTTTTTGGAGTTGGAGCTACAGGATGCAAACTTCTGCCTGAAGAAGCTGGCCTTAGCTTTCCTGACTGACTGCGTGTATTGGTTCCTGACTTCCCTGAACAGTTGCATATCGCGGGGACTGTTCGATGCTATTGCAGTCCGCCACAGGATGTTTTTGTGCTGGTCGAGGGCAGTCAGGTCTGGAGTGAACCAAGGGCTGTATCTGTTCTTAGTTCTGCATTTTTTGAACGGAGCATGCTTATCTAATATGGTGAGGAAGTTACTCTTAAAGAATGACCAGGCATCCTCAACTGACGGGATGAGGTCAATGTCCTTCCAGGATATCCGGGCCAGGTCGATTAGAAAGGCCTGCTCACAGAAGTGTTTTAGGGAGCGTTTGACAGTGATGAGGGGTGGTCGTTTGACTGCGGCACCGTAGCGGATACAGGCAATGAGGCAGTGGTCGCTGAGATCCTGGTTGAAGACAGCGGAGGTGTATTTGGAGGGCCAGTTGGTCAGGATGACGTCTATGAGGGTGCCCTTGCTTACAGAGTTAGGGTTGTACCTGGTGGGTTCCTTGATGATTTGTGTGAGATTGAGGGCATCTAGCTTAGATTGTAGGACTGCCGGGGTGTTAAGCATATCCCAGTTTAGGTCACCTAACAGAACAAACTCAGAAGCTAGATGGGGGGCAATCAATTCACAAATGATGTCCAGGGCACAGCTGGGAGCTGAGGGGGGTCGGTAGCAGGCGGCAACAGTGAGAGACTTATTTCTGGAGAGAGTCATTTTCAGAATTAGTAGTTCGAACTGTTTGGGTATGGACCTGGAAAGTATGACATTACTTTGCAGGCTATCTCTGCAGTAGACTGCGACTCCTCCCCCTTTGGCAGTTCTATCTTGACGGAAGATGTTATAGTTGGGTATGGAAATCTCTGAATTTTTGGTGGCCTTCCTGAGCCAGGATTCAGACACGGCAAGGACATCAGGGTTAGCAGAGTGTGCTAAAGCAGTGAGTAAAACAAACTTAGGGAGGAGGCTTCTAATGTTGACATGCATGAAACCAAGGCTTTTTCGATCACAGAAGTCAACAAATGAGGGTGCCTGGGGACATGCAGGGCCTGGGTTTACCTCCACATCACCCGCGGAACAGAGAAGGAGTAGTATGAGGGTGCGGCTAAGGGCTATCAAAACTGGTCGCCTAGAGCTTTGCGGACAGAGAATAAGAGGAGCAGGTTTCTGGGCATGGTAGAATATATTCAAGGCATAATGCACAGACAGGGGTATGGTGGGGTGCGGGTACGGCGGAGGTAAGCCCAGGCACTGGGTGATGATGAGAGAGGTTTTATCTCTGGACATGCTGGTTGTAATGGGTGAGGTCACCGCATATGTGGGAGGTGGGACAAAGGAGGTATCAGGGGTATGAGGAATAGGACTAGGGGCTCCATTGTGAACTAAAACAATGATAACTAACCTGAGCAACAGTATACAAGGCATATTGACATTTGAGAGAGACATACAGCGAGGCATACAGTAAACACAGGTGTTGAATTGGGAAAGCTAGCTAAAACAGTGGGTGAGACAACAGCTAATCAGCTAGCATAACAACAGCAGGTGAGATGGCATTGACTAGGCAACTTGGCCGACAGATAAAACAAACAAACAGAATGGAGTACCGTGATTAATGGACAGTCCAGCGTGCATCAGCTATGCAGCCAAGTGATCAGAGTCCAGGGGGCAGCGGTGGATGGGGCAGGGCTGGCGAGTGTTATCCAGGTTAAGAAAACTAACAATGACTAAATAGCTTGTAGCTAGCTAGCTGGTTAGCTTCTGGAGGTTCTTGAGTGTGTTCTAAAAATAAAGATAATAGCGATTCCGTATCACATTGGGTGAGGCAGGTTTCCGGAAGGTATAAACAATTTTTTTTTAAATCGGGAAGAGAGAGTACATATGGGCCACTGCGTTTTTGGGACGCGGTGATGCAGACGGTTAGCAGGCCTGTGCTAACAAGCTAACAGATTAGCAGGCCGGGGTAAACAAGGTAGTAGTTAGCGGACCTGGGCTAAACAAGCTAGCAGTTAGCATGCCAAACTAACAAGCAATGAGATGGCGAGTTAGCCTTTGGAGGACGTCGCGATGGGGTGAGTCTGTTTATTCCTCTTCATGCAGTGATATCGATAGACCGGTCGTAGTCAAGGTATTGTAGCCCAGGAGTATGCTAGGAGCTCTGGCCGGGCTAGCTTCAAGCTACGTGGGTGGAAACGCTAGCCAGGAGTAATCAACCAGGTTGCTGTTTAGCTCGATAGCTAGTTAAGAAGATCCAGCAGAAGAATGTTCCGTTTGTGGTGGGAATACGGGGGTAAGTTTTTTTTTGTTTAAATAGGTCCGTTATGCTCTGGTTAGCGTCGCGTTGTTCGAACTGGCGAGAGCTTTCCGAGCTAAAGGTTAGTTGATGACCGGTTAGCTGAAGACCGCTAGCATAGCTGGTAGTTGGCTGGCTAGCTTCAGTTGATGGGGTCCGGTTCCGAAGTAAATATAACTACTTTAGGAAAAGTAGCTACATTGGCGGGTTGCAGAAGAGTATTTGGAAGCTTAGGTTTAGCAAAATGTTTTTAAAGATATGTGAAGAAAAAAATATCTAAAACGAAAAAGAGACGATATTTACAGAGAGACGATACGAGAGGACAACTTACTGCTACGCCGTTTTGAAAAGTTTGTTGTTTTGAAAGTGAATTGGAAAGTTTGTAGTAGCTAGCTAACTTTTTAGTCTGGATCCCGCAACACAGTTGGCATCAGTTGCTGGGACTGCTAGTCTCTGACCAGTGATCCTGCTGACCAAGGACAGGTCTGAGGAGCTATTTGGTGTTGTAGCTAGCCTAGCTGCTAGCTAGTTGCATATCAAGCTAACATGGTTTTCTTGAGGGCTTGAACACAGCCCGCGACACGGTTAGCCATTATGGCTGGGACCGAGGATTGTCCCGGGTTTGTGGCTGTCTAGATCCCTACTGTTTGCTGTTGTTTCCTCCCTGTGACCTGCCCTGTCTGGAAATGCGAGGAGTAACAGCGTAACCTACGTTGCTAGCTACCATGACTAAGACCAAAGCCGGCAGGAGTACCGTTGAGGACAGTGGTGTCTTTCTATCAAATGTGAAGGACCTTTTAAATGAACAAAAATAGTTCTATAAGCAGTTGTTACAACAAGAAAATAGCTTAAAGTGTTTTGTCCAAATACTGGTGGATTCAACTAATAACAGAATGGATGACCTGACCAGAGAGGTCTAGGACCTGAAGAAAAGTTTTCAGTTCTCCCAGGGTCAGCTAGATGAGTTGAAACAGGAGTACGGCAAGATGACAGCAATCTGTAAGTCATTGAGTGAGGACATCAGTTCTGTGTGTGAATCCATGATAACAATGACAGATAAGTCAGCCTATCTTGAGGGAGAATCAAGACAAATCAACATGGTTGTGGATGGAATTGCAGAATCTCCACATGAGACCTGGACAGAGTCTGAGGACAAAGTGAGGGAAACGATCTCTGAGAAATTGAAGGTGGACCACAGGAAGATTGAGGTGGAGCGCGCCCACAGGACTAGAAAACCCACCACCGACTCAGGTGACAGGCCCAGGCAGATAGTGGTCAAGTTCCTGAGGTACAAGGACAAGGTAGTTGCTGTTGAAAGAGCCAAGAACTTGAGAGGAATTTATATCTTCCTCAATGAGGACTATCCTGAAGCTGTGCGCCAGAAGAGGAAAGAACTGATCTAAGCCATGAAAGCTGCCAGAGCAAGTGAGGATATTGCTTACATCTGCTATGAAAGGCACATTGTCCACTATCCGTCCCAGAAACCCGGAGGGATGAAAGAGCCAAGCCCATAGCTTCAACCCCGCAGCACACACACACACACACCAATTGATTAATGGACGGCTGAATGTATATTTCTTATCTTGCTTTGTTTGCTCTTTTCAGTAAATCAAATCAAATTGTATTGGTTACATACACGTGTTTAGCAGATGGTTTTGCGAGTGTAGTGAAATGCTTGTGTTTCTAGCTCCGACAGTGCGGTAATATCTAACAAGCAATATCTAACAATTTCACAACAATACACACAAATCTAAGTAAAGGAATGATATGAACAATGTATACATATATGAACAGCAATGTCAGGATTATGTCTATCTTTGATAAGCTACCCAGGAAAGGGCTGAAAATAGCCCATATAAAAATATGTAGCCTTACTAACGTCAGATAACATTAATATATTAGCCATTTCTGAGACTCACTTAGATAATTCATTTGATGATACAACAGTAAAAATACAGGGATGTAACATATATAGAAAAGACAAAAATGCTTATGGGGAAGGTGTTGCCTTATATATTCAGAGCCATATCCCTTTAATGCTTAGAGAAGATCTTATGTCAAGTGTTATTGAAGTGTTGTGGCTGCAGGTTCACTTGGCACATCTAAAGGCTTTCCTATTGGGGTGTTGCTATAGGCCACAAAGTGTGAACAGTCAGTATCTAAATAATATGTGTGAAGTGCCTGATAGTATATATGATGTAAACAGAGAGGTCTATTTTCTTGGGGACCTGATAATTCATCAAACTGTCCGCTCAAGAGGAAGCTTCTTACTGGAAACAGTGACTGTAATCTGATTCAGGTTATTAATCAACCTACCAGGTTGTTACCAACATTACAGGAACAAAATCATCCATATGTATCAATCACATTTTTACTAATAATGTAGAACTTTGTTCTAAACCTGTATCCGTACCCATTGGATGCAGTGATCACAATATAGTGGCTATATCAAGGTTTTCCAACAGCTGGGCCTAAAAAGGATTTTGCTGTGACTCTTATGTGGATGATGTTAAAAATATTTGTTGGTCAGATGTGATTAATGAGGAGCATCCAGACGCTGCACTTGATTAATTTATGAAATTGCTTCTTCAAATTATTGATAAGCATGCACCTGTTAAGAAACTGACTGTTAGAACTGTCAAGGCTCCGTAGATTGATGAGGAATTGAACAACAGTATGGTTGAAAGAGACGGGGCAAAAGGAGTGGCTAATAAGTCTGTCTGCACAGCTGACTGGCTGACTGCAAATTGATAAATGATGTGACTAAAAAAAGAAGAAACTGTATTATGAAGCCAAGATCAATGATATAAAGAATGATGGAGAAAAAAAACTTGGAGTACTTTCAAATAAATTATGGACAGAAAGACAACTTTCATCGAATCAGATGGCTTACTCATCACAAAACCATTTGATGTTGCCCCTTTAATTGGCAAAGTGGGCAAACTTAGGCAGGAAATGACAACAACAAACAGTTAGCCACCATATTCAAGCATAAAAAAACAAATAATGAAATATAAGCATTGCAAGTTTGAAGTTTGTAAAGTTAGTGTGGAAGAGGTGGAAAAATATTGCTATCAATCAATAATGACAAACTGCCAGGCATTGGCAACTTAGATGGAAAGCTACTGAGGATGGTAGCTGATTCTATAGCCACTACTATCTGTCATATCTTTAATCTGAGCCTAGAGGAAAGTCTTTGTCCTCAGGCCTGGAGAGAAGCCAACGCAAGAGTGGTAAAGCGGCCTTTACTGGTTCTAACAGCAGACCTATAAGCTTGCTGCCAGCTCTTAGAAAACTAATGGAAAAAATGGTGTTTGACTAAATGCAATGCTATTTCTCTGTAAACAAATCAACAACAGACTTTCGGCTCTGCTATACTGTGCATTCAGAGCTATCTATCTAATAGAAATCAAAGGGTTTGCTTAAGGGAAGCTTCTCTAATGTCAAACATTTAAAGTGTGGCGTACCACAGGGCTGCTCTCTAGGCCCTCTCTTTCCTATTTTTTACCAATGACCTGCCACTGGCATTAAATAAAGTGTGTGTGTCCATGTATGCTGATGATTCAACCATATACGCATCAGCAACCACAGCTAAGGAAGTCACTGAAACACTTAACAAAGAGTTTCAGTCAGTTTTGGAATGGGTGGCCAGTAATAAACTGATCCTGAACATCTCTAAAACTAAGAGCATTGTATTTGGTACAAATTATTTCCTAAACTAAATTACTTGGTGTTACCTTAGATTGTAAACTGTCAAAACATATAGATTCAATGGTTGTAAAGATGGGGAGAGGTCTGTCTGTAATCGACACCACACTCCAAAAAGCAAGTTCTGCAGGATCTAGTTTTGTCTATTCTTAATTACTGTCCAGTCGTGTGGTACAGTGCTGCAAGGAAAGACCTAGTAAGCTGCAGCTGGCCCAGAACAAAGCAACACATCTTGCTCTTCATTGTAATCAAAAGGCTGATTTAAATACTATGCTGCCAGTCTCTCTTGGCTAAGAGTTGAGGAGCGACTGACTGCATTACTTCTTCTTTTTATAAGTGACATTAATGTGTTGAAAATCCCAAATTGTTTGAATATTCAACTTATACACAGCTCTGACACACACACATAACCCATCAGACATACCACCAGGGGTCTTTTCACAATCCCCAAATCCAATCCCCACAATATTATAAAGAGCCATTATTGCATAGAACTACTTTCCATCTCATATTGCTCAAATAAACAGCAAACCTTTTAAAAAACAGATAAAGCAACACCTCGCGGTACAACGCCTCTCTCCTGTTTGACCTAGATAGTTTGTGTGTATGCATTGATATGTAGGCTACTTGTGCCTTTACATTTTTTTTATGTAGTTCTGTCCTTGAGCTGTTCTCGTCTATTGATTTGATTTGATTTGATTTGATGTTCTGTATTATGTCATGTTTCATGTTTTGTGTGGATTACAGGAAGAGTAGATGCTGCTTTTTCCTAATAAAATACTAAATACCAAATACCCTGTAGTTATTTTTCACTAAAACCTCTGATACCCCAAAACTTCTCTGCTGCTGCTATAACCAATTCAATCTTCTGGGATTTCCTTTCCATTTGTCTATGTCATGGAAAGAGCAGGTGTTCCTAATGTTTTCTACACTCAGTGTATAATGGTACAAAATGACAGGAGGCATTCTCCCAAATTAGCCTATTTTTCATTTTAGAAGTGTACGTTTAAAGCTTATGTCTTCTATAGCTCTTTTGCAGAGTCAAGTGATTTTATCTTACTAATTCTCATTGTCCAGGCAGTGGTTGTAAAACACAAGTATTACTTAAACGAAAGGGGGAAAAAACATGTTTGTGGTGCTGCTTAGTTAATATAGCTTAATTGCATTTGACTGTTAATCGAACGTGAAGAATGTTTCTGAAGTGCAAATGTAGTTTGTACTCAGGACAAGCAGTTCATAACTGATTAGGTGAACTCTTTTCATCAATGCAGAATTAGCTCTCCTCGTCCTCCTACTCCTGGGCAAGCATGATAAACACAGGACAATTAAAATGAGAGTTGGTGTGCCTGGGCTGTAAAAAACTAAAATAAAAACAACACCACTATAATTGCTATTGTGTATCATGGCCCTAAAACCTGTTAAAGATACAATGCTGTTTCTCGGAATAAACAACAAACATAAATAACCATCATAAAGCCATGAGGAGAACCTGAGTCTCATGATTAAGTTCACAGTAAATGTCCATGCCTAAGCCAAACCACTGTATCTGAAGTTGTCCCTCTTGTCCCATGCTGGGCTCCTAGAGAACTGTGCTTTACATCCTTGTCTGAAGGAGACAGATTCTGACAGTGAGATCGGATTTCCTAAAAACACAGTTGTGTTTTAACCTGCTATGCCATGGTGGGTACAGTGTGGGGATGGAATAGTGACACTACCACACATAGACTGAGCTCCGTTGACTTTACAGTTACAGGGTTTCGATCCCCCATGGGGATGATACCCTGCCAAGATTGAACCGGTTCTATGTCCTGTGATTACATTCTGCTACTGCCCCTCTCCTCGCTTGACCTCCCCGGGCACGCATGGAGAGAGGAGAGACATTTGCAGTACAGCTGTACATGTCATTCAGACCTGGCACTGAGACTTTTCCAGAGGCTGTTGAAATGTGATTGTTATCAATAAAACACATTGGATATAAGCGCTTGAGCGGAGGGAACGCTGGACTCGGCAAGCTGGGATGAGAACAGAGGAGGCTGGTAACCCAGACTACTCTGAAACGGAGATAACCCGGTAGCAGACGAAGGAAGCGAATTGTGAGCGTATTCTGCCCAGGGGAGCTGTTCTGCCCAAGACGCAGGGTTTCTGGAAAGAAAGGCTGCGTAGTATGCGACCAATCGTCTGATTGGCCCTCTCTGCTTGACCGTTAGACTGGGGATGAAACCCGGAAGAGAGACTGACGGACGCACCAATCAAACGACAGAACTCCCTCCAAAACTGTGACGTGAATTGCGGGCCTCTGTCTGAAACGGCGTCTAACGGGAGGCCATGAATTCTGAATACATTCTCAATAATGATTTGTGCCGTCTCCTTAGCGGAAGGAAGTTTAGCGAGGGGAATGAAATGTGCCGCCTTAGAGAACCTATCGACAACCGTCAGAATCACAGTCTTCCCCGCAGACAAAGGCAGACCGGTAATGAAGTCTAAGGCGATGTGAGACCATGGTCGAGAAGGAATGGGGAGCGGTCTGAGACGACCGGCAGGAGGAGAGTTACCCGACTTAGTCTGCGCGCAGTCCGAACAAGCAGCCACGAAACGGCGCGTGTCACGCTCCTGAGTCGGCCACCAAAAGCGCTGGCGAATAGACGCAAGAGTGCCTCGAACACCGGGATGACCAGCTAACTTGGCAGAGTGAGCCCACTGAAGAACAGCCAGACGAGTGGAAACAGGAACGAAAAGGAGGTTACTAGGACAAGCGCGCGGCGACGCAGTGTGCGTGAGTGCTTGCTTAACCTGTCTTTCAATTCCCCAGACTGTTAACCCGACAACACGCCCATAAGGAAGAATCCCCTCGGGATCAGTAGAAGCCACAGAAGAACTAAACAGACGGGATAAGGCATCAGGCTTGGTGTTCTTGCTACCCGGACGGTAAGAAATCACAAACTCGAAACGAGCGAAAAACAACGCCCAACGAGCTTGACGGGCATTAAGTCGTTTGGCAGAACGGATGTACTCAAGGTTCTTATGGTCTGTCCAAACGACAAAAGGAACGGTCGCCCTCCAACCACTGTCGCCATTCGCCTAGGGCTAAGCGGATGGCGAGCAGTTCACGGTTACCCACATCATAGTTGCGCTCAGATGGCGACAGGCGATGAGAAAAATAAGCGCAAGGATGAACCTTATCGTCAGACTGGAAGCGCTGGGATAGAATGGCTCCCACGCCTACCTCTGAAGCGCCAACCTCGACAATGAATTGTCTAGTGACGTCAGGAGTAACGAGGATAGGAGCGGACGTAAAACGTTCTTTTAGAAGATCAAAAGCTCCCTGGGCGGAACCGGACCACTTAAAACACGTCTTGACAGAAGTAAGAGCTGTGAGAGGGGCAGCAACTTGACCGAAATTACGAATGAAACGCCGATAGAAATTAGCGAAACCTAAAAAGCGCTGCAACTCGACACGTGACCTTGGAACGGGCCAATCACTGACAGCTTGGACCTTAGCGGAATCCATCTGAATGCCTTCAGCGGAAATAACGGAACCGAGAAAAGTAACGGAGGAGACATGAAAAGAGCACTTCTCAGCCTTTACGTAGAGACAATTCTCTAAAAGGCGCTGTAGAACACGTCGAACGTGCTGAACATGAATCTCGAGTGACGGAGAAAAATCAGGATATCGTCAAGATAGACAAAAACAAAGATGTTCAGCATGTCTCTCAGAACATCATTAACTAATGCCTGAAAAACAGCTGGCGCATTGGCGAGACCGAACGGCAGAACCCGGTACTCAAAATGCCCTAACGGAGTGTTAAACGCCGTTTTCCACTCGTCCCCTCTCTGATGCGCACGAGATGGTAAGCGTTACGAAGGTCCAACTTAGTAAAGCACCTGGCTCCCTGCAGAATCTCGAAGGCTGATGACATAAGGGGAAGCGGATAACGATTCTTAACCGTTATGTCATTCAGCCTCGATAATCCACGCAGGGGCGCAGAGTACCGTCCTTCTTCTTAACAAAAAGAACCCCGCCCCGGCCGGAGAAGAAGAAGGCACTATGGTACCGGCGTCAAGAGACACAGACAAATAATCCTCGAGAGCCTTACGTTCGGGAGCCGACAGAGAGTATAGTCTACCTCGAGGAGGAGTGGTCCCCGGAAGGAGATCAATACTACAATCATACGACCGGTGAGGAGGAAGGGAGTTGGCTCGGACCGACTGAAGACCGTGCGCAGATCATGATATTCCTCCGGCACTCCTGTCAAATCGCCAGGTTCCTCCTGAGAAGTAGGGACAGAAGAAACGGGAGGGATGGCAGACATTAAACACTTCACATGACAAGAAACGTTCCAGGATAGGATAGAATTACTAGACCAATTAATAGAAGGATTATGACATACTAGCCAGGGATGACCCAAAACAACAGGTGTAAACGGTGAACGGAAAATCAAAAAGAAATAGTCTCACTGTGGTTACCAGATACTGTGAGGG